>NW_024070185.1:38223741-38346887 GCF_014754425.2 Oryx dammah
AACTTTTCTTCCAAGGAGTAAGCGTCTTTTAATTTCATGGCTGCAGTCACCATCTGCAGTGATTTTGGAGCCCCCCAAAAAAAGTCTGACACTTTTTCTACTGTTTCCCCATCTATTTCCCATGAAGTAATGGGACCGGATGCCATCATCTTCGTTTTCTGAATGTTGAGCTTTAAGCCAACTTTTTCACTCTCCATTTTCACTTTCATCAAGAGGCTTTTTAGCTCCTCTTCACTTTCTGCCATAAGGGTGGTGTCCTCTGAATATCTGAGGTTATTGATATTTCTCCTGGCAATCTTGATTCCAGCTTGTGTTTCTTCCAGTCCAGCGTTCCTCATGATGTACTCTGCATAGAAGTTAAATAAGCAGGGTGACAATATACAGCCTTGAAGTACTTCTTTTCCTATTTGGAACCAGTTTGTTATTCTATGTCCAGTTCTAACTGTTGCTTCCTGACCTGCATATAGGTTTCTCAAGAGGCAGGTTAGGTGGTCTGGTATTCCCATCTCTTTCAGAATTTTCCACAGTTTATTGTGATCCACACAGTCAAAGGCTTTGGCATAGTCAGTAAAGCAGAAATAGATGTTTTTCTGGAACTCTCTTGCTTTTTCCATGATCCAGCGGATGTTGGAAATTTGATCTCTGGTTCCTCTGCCTTTTCTAAAACCAGCTTGAACATCAGGGAGTTCATGGTTCACTGAACCATGCTGAAGCCTGGCTTGGAGAATTTTGAGCATTACTTTACTAGCATGTGAGATGAGTGCAATTGTGCGGTAGTTTGAGCATTCTTTGGCATTGCCTTTCTTTGGAATTGGAATGAAAACTGACCTTTCCCAGTCCTGTGGCCACTGCTGAGTTTTCCCAATTGGCTGGCAGATTGAGTGCAGCACTTTCACAGCATCATCTTTCAGGATTTGAAACAGCTCAAGTGGAATTCCATCACCTCCACTAGCTTTGTTCATATTGATGCTAAGGCCCACTGGACTTCACATTCCAGGATGTCTGGCTCTAGGTGAGTGATCACACCATCGTGGTTATCTGGGTTGTGAAGATCTTTTTTGTACAGTTCTTCTGTGTATTCTTGCCACCTCTTCTTAATATCTTCTGCTTCTGTTAGATCCATACCATTTCTGTCTTTTATCGAGCCCATCTTTGCATGAAATGTTCCCTTGGTATCTCTAATTTTCTTGAAGAGATCTCTAGTCTTTCTCATTCTGTTGTTTTCCTCTATTTCTTTGCATTGATCCCTGAGGAAGGCTTTCTTATCTCTCCTTGCTATTCTTTGGAACTCTGCATTCAGATGCTTATATCTTTCCTTTTCTCCTTTGCTTTTCGCCTCTCTTCTTTCCACAGCTATTTGTAAGGCCTCCCCAGACAGCCATTTTGCTTTTTTGCATTTCTTTTCCATGGGGATGGTTTTGATCCCTGTCTCCTGTACAAAGTCACGAACCTCATTCCATAGTTCCTCAGGCACTCTATCTATCAGATCTAGGCCCTTAAATCTATTTCTCACTTCCACTGTATAATCATAAGGGATTTGATTTAGGTCATACCTGAATGGTCTAGCGGTTTTCCCTACTTTCTTCAATTTCAGTCTGAATTTCGTAATAAGGAGTTCATGATCTGAGCCACAGTCAGCTCCTGGTCTTGTTTTTATTGACTGTATAGAGCTTCTCCATCTTTGGCTGCAAAGAATATAATCAATCTGATTTCGGTGTTGACCATCTGGTGATGTCCATGTGTAGAGTCTTCTCTTGTGTTGTTGGAAGAGGGTGTTTGCTATGACCAGTGCATTTTCTTGGCAAAACTCTGTTAGTCTTTGCCCTGCTTCATTCTGCATTCCAAGGCCAAATTTGCCTGTTACTCCAGGTGTTTCTTGACTTCCTACTTTTGCATTCCAGTCCCCTATAAGGAAAAGGACATCTTTTTTAGGTATTAGTTCTAAAAGGTCTTGTAGGTCTTCATAGAACCATTCAACTTCAGCTTCTTCAGCGTTACTGGTTGGGGCATAGACTTGGATTACTGTGATATTGAATGGTTTGCCTTGAAAACGAACAGAGACAATTCTGTTGTTTTTGAGATTGCATCCAAGTACTGCATTTCGGACTCTTCTGTTGACCATGATGGCTACTCCATTTCTTCTGAGGGATTCCTGCCCACAGTAGTAGATATAATGGTCATCTGAGTTAAATTCACCCATTCCAGTTCATTTTAGTTCGCTGATTCCTAGAATGTCGACGTTCACTCTTGCCATCTCTTGTTTGACCACTTCCAACTTGCCTTGATTCATGGACCTGACATTCCAGGTTCCTATGCAATACTGCTCTTTACAGCATCGGACCTTGCTTCTATCACAAGTCACATCCACAGCTGGGTATTGTTTTTGCTTTGGCTCCATCCTTTCATTCTTTCTGGAGTTATTTCTCCACTGATCTCCAGTAGCATATTGGGCACCTACTGACCTGGGAAGTTCCTCTTTCAGTATCCTATCATTTTGCCTTTCCATACTGTTCATGGGGTTCTCAAAAGGTCAGGTGAATATGGCAAATGAGGGAAAAGTTCGTAACCCAATTTGTTTAACTTTTGAAGTGTTGGTTGTGCAATGAGTGGACAGCTAATGTGGTGGAGAAGAATTGGGCCTGTTGTGTTGAATAGTGCCAGCTGCAGACATTGCAGTTTTTGGTGTATCTCATCAATTTGCTGAGCATACTTCTCGGATGTAATGGTTTTGCTAGGATTCAGAACTGTAGTGGATCAGAGAGGCAGCAGACCACCAAACAGTGACCATGACCTATTTTTGGTGCAACTCTGGCTTTGGGATATGCTTCAGAGCTTCGTTTGGTCCAGCCACTGAGCTGGTTTTCTCTGGTAGTATAAAATCCACTTTTTGTTGCATGTCACAATCTGATTGTGAAATTGTTCATTGTTATTGTATAGAATAAGAGAAGACAACATTTCAGAATGATGTTTTTGATTTGCAGTCAACTCAGTTCTGTTCAGTCTCTGTCGTGTCCAACTGTTTGCTACCCCATGGACTGCAGCAGGCCAGGCCTCCCTGTCCAGAACCAACTTCCAGGGTTTACTCAGACTCATGTCCATTGAGTCCGTGATGCCATCCAACCATCTCATCCTCTTTCATCCCCTTCCTTTCCTGCCTTCAGTCTTTCCCAACATCAGGGTCTTTTCCAATGAGTCAGTTATTTGCATCAGGTGGCCCAAAGTATTGGAGTGTCAGCTTACCATCAGTCCTTCCAATGAATATTCAGGATTGATTTCCTTTTGGATGGACTGGTTGGGTCTCCTTGCAGTCCAAGGGACTCTCAAGAGTCTTCACCAACGCCACAGTTCAAAAGCATCAATTCTTCAGTGTTCAGCTTTCTTTATAGTCCAACTCTCACATCCATACATGACTACTGGAAAAACCATAGCTTTGACTAGATGGACCTTTGTTGGCAAAGTAATGTCTCTGCTTTTTAATATGTTGTCTAGGTTGGTCATAACTTTTCTTCCAAGGAGTAAGCATCTTTTAATTTCATGGCCGCAGTCACCATCTGCAGTGATTTTGGAGCCCCCCCAAATAAACTCTCTTACTGTTTCCATCATTTCCCCATCTATTTGCCATGAAGTGATGGGACCAGATGCCATGATCTTCATTTTCTGAATGTTGAGCTTTAAGCCAACACTTTAAGCTTTTTCACTGTCCTCTTCACTTTCATCAAGAGGCTCTTTATTTCTTCTTCATTTTCTGCCATAAGGGTGGTGTCATCTGAATATCCGAGGTTATTGATATTTCTCCCGGCAATCTTGATTCCAGCTTGTGCTTCATCCAGCCCAGCGTTTCTCATGATGTACTCTGTATATAAGTTAAATAAGCAGGGTGACAATATACAACCTTGACGTACTCCTTTCCCTGTTTGGAACCAGTCTGTTGTTCCAAGTCCAGTTCTAACTGTTGCTTCCTGACCTGCATACAGATTTCTCAGGAGGCAGGTCAGGTGATCTGATATTCCCATCTCTTTGAGAATTTTCCACAGTTTATTGTGATCCACACAGTCAAAGGCTTTGGCATAGTCGATAAAGCAGAAATAGATGCAGTCAACTCATGAGGCACCCAATTAGTGACGTTTTTCACCTTTCCAATTTGCTTCAAATGCTAAATGACTATAGAATGGTTGACACTGAGTTCTTGGGCAACTTCTTGTGTAGTTATAAGAGGATTTTCAATGATCTTCTCAGATGGTTGTTGTCAACTTCTGATGGCCAGCCACCGTGCTTCTTACTTTCAAGGCTCTCATCTCCTTTGCAAAACTTCTTGAACCACCACTGTCCTGTACGCTCGTTAGCAGTTCCTGAGCCAGATGCATTGTTGATGTTGCGAGTTGTCTGTGCTGCTTTATGACCCATTTGAAGTCAAATAAGAAAATTGCTCAAATTTGCTTTTTGTCTAACATCATCTCCATAGTCTAAAATACATTGATAAACAGCAAATAATAATTTATTAGCAATTGACCGGCTACAGTCCAGTCCAGTTCAGTCGCTCAGTCGTGTCCAACTCTTTGTGACCTCATGGAGTGCAGCATGCCAGGCTTCCCTGTCTGTCACCAACTCCGAGAACTTGCTCAAACTCATGTCTGTCGAGATATCCATCGAGTCAGTGATGCCATCTAACCATCTCATCCTCTGTCTTCCCCTTCTCCTGCCTTCAATCTTCCCAACATTAGAGTCTTTTTCAGTGAGTCAGCTCTTCGCATCAGGTGGCCAGAGTATTGGAGCTTCAGCTTCAGCATCAGTCCTTCTAGTGAATATTCAGGGTTGATTTCCTTTAGGATTGATTGGTTTGATCTCCATGCTGTCCAAGGGACTCTGAATTCAGAGTCTTCTCCAGCTCCACAATTGAATGTATCAATTCTTTGGTGCTCAGCCTTCTTTATGGTCCAACTTTCACATCATATATGACTACTGGGAAAAGCATAGCTTTGACTTTACGGACTTTGTTGGCAAAGTGATGTCCCTTTTTAATACGCTATCTGGGTTTGTCATGGCTCTTCTTCCAAGGAGCAAGCGTCTTTTTAATTTCCTGGCTGCAGTCACTGTCCACACTGATTTTGGATCCCAAGAAAATAAAATCTGCCACTGTTTTCACTTTGTCCCCCATCTATTTGCCATGAAGTGATAGGACCAGATGCCGTGATCTTTGTTGTTTGAATGTTTAGTTTGAAGCCAGCTTTTTCACTCTCCTTTTTCATCCTCATTAAGAGGCTCTTTAGTTTCTCTTTGTTTTCTGCCATTAGAGTGGTATCTTCTGCATATCTGAGGTGGTTAATATTTCTCCCAGAAGTCTTCATTCCAGCTTGTGATTCATCCAGCCCACCATTTCTCATATTCTCTACATATAAGTTAAATAAACAGGGTGACAACATATAGCTTTGACATACTCTGTTCTCAAGTTTGAACCAGTCCATTGTTCCATGTCCAGTTCTAACTGTTGCTTTTTGTCCTTCATACAGGTTTCACAGGTGACAGGTAACGTGTTCTGGTATTCCCATCTCTTGAAGAATTTTTCCACAGTTTGTTGTGATCCACACAGTCAAAGGCTTTGGCGTAGTGAATGAAGTAGAAGTAGATGTCTTTTCGTATTCCCTTGCTTTTTCTATGATCTGACAGATATTGCAATTTGATCTCTGGCTCCTCAACCTTTTCTAAATCCAGCTTGTACATCTAGAAGTTCTCAGTTCGTGTATTGTTGAAACCCAGCTTGAAGGATTTTGAGCATTACTTTGCTAGCATATGAAATGAGTGCAATTGTGTGGTAGTTTGAACATTCTTTGGCTTTGCTCTTCTTGGAATTGGAATGAAAACTGACCTTTTCCAGTCCTGTGGCCACTGCTGAGTTTTCCAAATTTACTAACTTGTTGAGTACAGCACTTTAAGAGCATTGTCTTTTAGGATTTTAATTAGCTCAGTTGGAATTCCACCACCTCCATTAGCTTTATTTGTAGTAATGCTTTCTAAGGCCCACTTGACTTCATACTCCAGGATGTCTGGCTCTAGGTGAGTAACCATACCACTGTGTTTATCTGTGTCATTAAGACTTTTTTCGTGTAGTTCTTCTGTTTATTCTTGCCACATCCTCTGCTTCTGCTGGGTCCTTGCCATTTCTGTCCTTTATCATGCCATCTTTGCATGAAACGTTCCCTTGGCATCTCCAGTTTTCTTGATGCGATCTGTAGTTTTCCCCATTCTGTTGTTTTCCTCTATTTCTTTGTACTGTTCACTTAAGAAGGCTTTCTCAGGTCTCCTTGCTATTCTCTGGAACTCTGCATTCAGTTGGGTATATCTTTCCTTTTCTTCTTTGCCTTTTACTTCTTCTCTCAGCTCCTTGTAAGGCTTCTCCCTTATGTGTGTGTGTTTATTTCAGTGTTTTTCATGTGTTTCATTTTAGGGATTTTATATTCTGTTATAACCATGTTAATGCATGACTTGATCCAGTTCAGGCCAGTGGCAGCCCCTTCAGCTGGTGCCTGTCCTTTTGACACATCTCTGACGTGTTTGAGCACTTCCTTTCTGGCACAAGATGGTTCCACTTTTGAGTATTTTCCTAGCCTCAGATTTGGAATTGGGCATATTTCTAGGGAGAACTGGTTCTTTTAGTGGATAATGGTATTCAAAAGCAAAGAGCCTGATGCTGAGTATGTTTTTCTTTATGTTTATCTTGTTTGGACTTTCTGGGCCTTTCGATTTCACAGCTTGGTGGTGTTTCCTGTAAGTTTTCAGAAATTATTTGCCTTAACTTCTTTTAAACATTGCTTTGATTCCCATCCTCCCCTTCCTCTGGGATGCCAGTTACTCATGTTAGACCTTTTCACTCTATCCCATATGTCTTATAAGCATTTTTGAGTTTTCTATCCGTGTTTCCTTTTGTGCTTCAGTTCTCCAGATCTGTGACTTTTCTTCTGCTGTTTTTACCTTTGTATGAAGCTGTGTATGTATGAAAATTCTTAACAGCAGTTATTATTTTCAGTTCTAGGGTTTCTATTTGACACACTCTCTTTGTTAATAGTGTGTACTTGTCTAGTGATACCCTTGCTATCATCTGTGTTTTTGAGTAATTAATTTTAAAATTCATGCCTGGTGACTCCAGTATCTGGGTCACCTAGGTATCTGATTCTGTAGTGTTCCTTCACCCCTTCTATCCTCTACCATTTATGGTTTTGTTTTTTTTTTTCCTGTAGGAAAGCAAGTGATTATCTGGTTTTAAAGTTATAAAAATGTTAATATTCTTGGATTCTCTGAAATGGAGTTACTTGATCTGTCAACATCAGATAACTTTTTGCTAAATTTAGTTGTAATATGCAACCCCTGAATCTCAGTGGATTACAACAGCAAAGGTTTATTTGTTGCTCATGTTACATTCTGGTTCCTGGGTAACTGCAGCTACGTCCCATGGTTATGATGTTCCATGTGTCTTATTCATCCTGGGATCCAGGCTGAAGAAGCCCCATCAGGGACATAGCGATCTCAGGGCCAAAGTTAACGGGAGAGGTGGGCCATGTGATGGCTCTTCAGGGTCCGTGTCTCTCCCATTCTCCCAGTCAGCTGGCTGAAGCAACTCATGTATGTGCTGCTTCCACAGGAGGCATTGTAAGTTATGTGAGAGGGAAGACTGAATAATTGGGCACAGTAATATAATTTATCTTGCTATCCGAAAGAAAAAACTCCTATATTTGAAAACTGTATATGCATGGAGATGTTAATGTGGAATTATTAATAATGATAAAAGTTATGTGTAATAATAAGGAACTTTATGATATATTCAGTAATTATGCAGTTATTAAAATGATCATTTAAAAACTGTTTGGCTGCTTTGGGTCTTAGTTGTGGCAGGCAGCATCTTTTCACTGCAACGTGCAGGCTCTCTAGTTGTCGTGTGCGGGCTTAGTTGCCCTGCAGCATGTGGGAGCTCAGTTCCTGATCATGGAACCTGCATCTCCTGCAATGAAAGGTGGATTCTTAACCACCAGACCATGATCATTGTAATATCTAAAATAATCATTGTAATAACTAGCAACATAGCAATATGTTTAGTACAATGTTAGTTCAGTTCAGCTCAGTCGCTCAGTCGTGTCCGACTCTTTGCGACCCCATGAATCACAGCACGCCAGGCCTCCCTGTCCATCACCATCTCCCAGAGTTCACTCAGACTCACGTCCATCAAGTCCGTGATGCCATCCAGCCATCTCATCCTCAGTCGTCCCCTTCTCCTCCTGCCCCCAATCCCCCCCAGCATCAGAGTCTTTTCCAATGAGTCAACTCTTCACATGAGGTAGCCAAAGTACTGGAGCTTCAGCTTTAGCATTATTCCTTCCAAAGAAATCCCAGGGTTGATCTCCTTCAGAATGGACTGGTTGGATCTCCTTGCAATCCAAGGGACTCTCAAGAGTCTTCTCCAACACCACAGTTCAAATGCATCAATTCTTCGGCACTCAGCCTTCTTCACAGTCCAACTCTCACATCCATACATGACCACAGGGAAAACCATAGCCTTGACTAGACGGACCTTAGTCGGCAAAGTAATGTCTCTGCTTTTGAATATACTATCTAGGTTGGTCATAACTTTTCTTCCAAGGAGTAAGTGTCTTTTAATTTCATGGCTGCAGTCACCATCTGCAGTGATTTTGGAGCCCCCCAAAATAAAGTCTGACACTATTTCTACTGTTTCCCCATCTATTTCCCATGAAGTGATGGGACCAGATGGCATGCTTTTAGTTTTCTGAATGTTGAGCTTTAAGCCAACTTTTTCACTCTCCTCTTTCACTTTCATCAAGAGGCTTTTTAGCTCCTCTTCACTTTCTGCCATAAGGGTGGTGTCATCTGCATATCTGAGTGAAAGAGAAATGTAAAGATTATACATACCCTATCATACACACATACAAGTCATACATAAGTTGAAGACATAAAAATGATAATAGTTATCTTCGGATGATGGTCTTGTGAGTGGTTTTTCATTTTTAAATTTAAACTTTTTATAGTGCTGTTATCTTATTATTAAAAGCAATTTTGTTTTCCACAAGATTATTTTTCATTTAAAAGAATCACGTACGTTTATCAAAGAAATGTTGGAAAATATAGAAAAGAGGATTATAAAACGAAACTCTTGACCTATCTCCTTAGATCACCATAGTAACTATTTTATGTATGTCAAAAAATTCTAGATTAACCTCATATTGTTGTCATGTTTCATTTCAGGTCCTGAAAATCCTTGGTTGGTCCAAGCTTATGTCTCAGCAGCTAAACATCCATTTGCTTCGGTGGTGGCTCAGGAGGTTTTCCAGAGTGGAATCATTCCTTCAGATACTGACTTCCGGATCTACAGGGATTTTGGGAACATTCCAGGTATTGTCAATTATTATGGACTTTTCTGTGACAATGATTAATTAAAAACAAGTCTTACTTTTTGGAAGTTTGTGAGTAAGCAGCATTTTCTGAGAGCAGATTTTTATGTGACAACTATATATACTGACTCACTGAAAGAGAGTTCCTGATAGTCTCCTTTTCTTTTAAACTCCAATTTACTTTAAATGCTTCCTTTTTTTTAGAACATGTCATCTTGGCCCACAGTGTGACAGAAGAATAGGGGAGAACTGTTTAGCACTTCATTCCCCAAAGATGGTAACAGATCCTTCAAGGATCTTTTTCATTGTTATCTTGCTTTGCCAACTGCCCTGGGGACTTGTACAGCTTATTTAAAGTTAAAATTTGGCTCTGGCCTGGCAAGGATGGAGATGGTAAAGTTTTGATGACCTCCCATGCTGGTATTCCTACTCCTTGCTGTGTGACTTGTAATGCCCCAGTCATTATATATTGAATTATGTACCATAGCTATAGGTTCTGTGAGAATTTCATCATTCCTTCATGAATGTGACAAAGCAGTCATGCTGCTGCTTTGATGTCTTTTAGGAATTTAATACATTAAACAAAGAGGCCTTAAATTGAGGTCAATCTTTAAAGTAAAATGACTTTTTTTTTTTTTTTTCCTGTATGTCTTAGGAATAGACTTAGCTTTTATTGAGAATGGATACATTTATCACACCAAGTATGACACAGCGGACAGAATTCTAACAGATTCCATTCAGAGAGCAGGTTGGTATTCTCATTTAGACTTTTGATATTAAGATGGAATATTGTGGATGACCTGTGAGCCTATAGATACTCTGTGTCCTGTGCATTAGGGAGGCAGTGTATGGTGTGAATGAAGTGGGGCTTTGGAGTTAGACGAGGCTTTGAATTTTAGTCTCGAAGTCTAGTTTAGCAGTTAAGAACCTAAGACTATTTATTATGAGGAATTTGAAAGGGAGTTGACCTAGGGTTATGAAAACATTGCTGAGTATTCAGAGTGTAGCCAAAATGGAAGCTGTACATTGGAGGTGGCATAAACACATATTCGGGCAACTTGCCCAGGTATGGAAAAGTTACATTGATCCAAGGTTGGGTGGTGAGGAAGGTGAGCCAGTTATATAGGACAGGTGTCAGGACAGGGGAGTTAAAATGTTTTCCAGTGACATCAGTAGTAGTCAGGGGAAGTGAGTCTGAGGCTGAGCCTTGCAAAAAGTGGGGATCTGGCACAGTGGGAAAGAGCCTGTTTGAGTAAGAGCTCTGCGTGAGTAGGGTTTGTTTGGGCCGAGGCCTGTTAGACTACAGTGTGAATGGAGGTTGCATTTTTCAGACATAGAGGAAAATGAGGCAGAGGTGTATGGGGGTAGAGAAAGCTGTAGATGGCTTTCAGAGTCAGCAAGCAGATGCTGTAGGAATAAGAGATCATTAAAGGCCTGCATATGTGAATGAATGATGGTTTATTTATTTATTTATTTTTTAATAGTCTATGTTAAACCATTTTATTCTACCAGAATGATGGTTTAAAATGCTGTCTGTCTGGTGATGCAGTATGGAGTGTATGGGAGAGAAGGGGAGAGAGCCAAGAGTCAGGGCTGTTCCAACAGTAATTTTAGTGTGGTATACGAAGACCTAGACTGTAGTGCTGGCAAAAGATAGACATGAAAGCAAGGGTGGAAAACTAGGTACATTTTGAATGAAAACTCAACAAGACTTGATAGGTTACATAGCAGGGATGCATCAGATGGATAGCAGCAAGGAAGACGTCAGAGGGTCAATCCTGGCTGGCTGGGGAGAGATGACACCACTGACCATAACTGGACATGGGAAGGCGGCTCGCCCAGAGCAGTAGTGAGGAGGGCACGAGGCTGTGAACTCTGTCAGACACGAGACAGAGGGCATCTGTGAACTGACCAGATGAAAATGCAGACGCACCATTAGAGACCATGGCAGAACTGGGTATCTGGGTTTGGAAATTAAAGGCACAGTCAAATCCACAGACATCTGGAGAATGGAAATGGATTTTGGAAGAGTGAAACAAACCTGAGCTTAGGGGAAGATGCATTTGAAGGCGGCAGGAGAGCCAATGAGAGAAATCCCACAGTGAGACAGTGTGGTGTCCTCAGTGAAAAGAAGAGGAAGTCCAGGATGGAATGAGCATCAGGAAGATATGCCAGCCATTCAGAGCTTCTTATAATTCTTCATTATAGTTTAAACTCAGTCACTGATTGATGTAACAGATACTTATGACGGCCTCTGAGGTGCCAGCTTCTGCCTGACAGTGACTAAGCCTACTCTCCAGCTTCATTGCAAAATACTCTCGCTCCTCATTCTGGACATTTGCCCCCTCCTTGGGGCCTTTATCTACACAGGTCTCTAAACAAAATCTCTTCCCTGTCATAGCTCCTACCCATCCTTTAGCTAGAAATTCACTTCCTCATGTGCTTCCCTGATTTCTCCAACTCTACGAGTCTCCCTGATATGTTCTTAGGGCACCTTCTCCATACTGTCTTTTTTAAATTGAGGTATTAGTGATGTTCCTTATATTATTATTATTTATTTGGCTGCATTGGGTCTTAGTTGCAGCACACAGGGATCTTTCATTGGGGCATGCAGGCTTCTCCAGTTGTGGGTGCAGGCTCGAGAGCATGGGCTCAGTAGAGTAGGCATGAGGACTTAGTTGCCCCATGGCATGTGTGACCTTAGTTCCCTGAACAGGGGTTGAACCTGCAGGCCTTGAATTGCAAGGTGGATTCTTAACCACTCGACCAGCAGAGAAGTCCTTGTTAATTCTTAATACATGTGTAATAACTTGTTTGGTGTCTGTGAGCTTCTTGAGGTTCTTGGTTCCCCACTGAATTTCTATGTCAGAGCAGTGTCTGCTACATTAAGTATATATTAAATGAATAGAGACTGAGAAATAGCTGTTGGGTTTGTCACCAGCAAGGGTACAGTTGATCAGGGAGTAGCTATAATAACTAGAAGAGAAAGGATGAAGACCAGGTCACTGAGCTTCAAAGCAGAGAAGAAACAGCACATAGGGCATGGACCTTATAGAGATAGCAAGAAAAACTGGGGCGAGCAGTAGGACGGTTAGAAAGCTGTTTCTGTTCATAGTCTTTCTAGGTACTCCTTGACTTTAGCAGTGGATGGTTTATTCAACGTTGTTACCTTTCATTTCTTTTTACTAATAGGTGACAACATTTTAGCAGTTCTTAAATATCTAGCTACATCTGATATGTTGGCTTCTTCTTCTAAGTATCAACATGGAAACATGGTCTTCTTTGATGTGCTTGGCCTGTTTGTCATCGCTTACCCATCTCGTGTTGGCTCAATAATTAACTATATGGTGGTAATGGCTGTTGTTTTATACCTGGGCAGGAAATTACTGCATCCCAAATATAAGAGTAAGTATTTTCCTCTAAAACTACAATACTGGATGGGTGTAGAGTTTACCTAAAGTTTTTTGGCACTTTTCTTGTATCTTTCCAAGAAGTTACAAATCTTAAGAAAAATAACATTTGATTTACACTGTTGTAAGAAATTTCTTACATAAAGGACAGAAATGGTATGGACCTAACAAGAGGTGGCAAGAATACACAGAATTATACAAAAAAGATCTTAATAACCATGATGGTGTGATCACTCACCTAGAGCCAGATATCCTGGAATTGAAGTCAAGTTGGCTTTAGGAAGCATCAGTACGAACAAAGCTAATGGAGGTGATGGAATTCCAGTTGAGCTATTTCAGATCCTAAAAGATGATGCTGTGAAAGTGCTGCACTCAGTATGCCAGCAAATTTGGAAAACTCAGCAATGGCCACAGGACTGGAAAAGGTCCATTTTCATTCCAATCCCAAAGAAAGGCAATGCCAAAGAATGCTCAAACTGCCGCACAATTGCACTCATCTCACACGCTAGCAAAGTAATGCTCAGAATTTTCCAAGCCAGGCTTCAACAGTACATGAACCAAGAACTTCCAGATGTTCAGGCTGGATTTAGAGAAGGTAGAGGAACCAGAGGTCAAATTGCCAGTAAGTATCCGTTGGATAGAAAAAGCAAGAGAGTTCCAGAAAAACATCTGCTTCTGCTTTATTGACTACACCAAAGCCTTTGACTGTGTGGATCACAACAAATTGTGGAAAAATTCTTCAAGAGATGGAAATACCTCTGCCAACCATACCTACCTCCTAAGAAATCTGTATGCATATCAAGAAGCAACAGTTAGAACCAGACATGGACCAATAGACTGGTTCCAAATTGGGAAAGGAGTATGTCAAGGCTGTATATTGTCACCCAGCTTATTTAACTTATATGAAGAGTATATCATGCGAAATGCTGGGCTGGATAAAGCATAAGCTGGAATCAAGATTGCTGGGAGAAATATCAATAAACTCACATATGCAGATGACACCACCCTTATGGCAGAAAGCGAAGAGAAACTAAAGAGCCTCTTAATGAAAGTGAAAGAGGGGAGTGAAAAAGCTGGCTTAAAACTCAACATTCAAAAAACTTAAGATCATGGCATCTAGTCCCATCACTTCATGGCAAATAGATGGGGAAACAATGGATCAGTGACAGACTTTATTTTCTTGGGCTCCAAAAAAACTCAGATGGTGACTGCAGCCATGAAATTAAAAGACTCTTACTCCTTGGAAGAAAAGCTATGACAAAGCTAGACATCATATTAAAAAGAAGAGACATTCCTTTGCTGACAAAGGTCCATCTAGTCAAAGCTATGGTTTTTCCAGTAGTCATGTATGGATGTGAGAGTTGGACCATAAAGAAAGCTGAGCAGCAAAGAACTGATGCTTTGGAGAAGATTCTTCTGTTGATTCCCTTGGACTGCAAGGAGATCAAACTAGTCAATCCTAAAGGAAATCAGTCCTGAATATTCATTGGAAGGACTGATGCTGAAGCTGGAACTTTAATACTTTAACCACCTGATGTGAAGAACTGACTCACTGGAAAAGGCCCTGATGCTGGGGAAGACTGAAGGCAGGAGGAGAAGGGAACGACATCCAGTAGACGGTTGGATGGCATTACTGACTCAGTGGACATGAGTTTGAGCAAGCTCTGGGAGTTGGTGATGGACAGGGAAGTCTGGCAAGCTGCAGTCCATGGGGTTGCAAGGAGTTGGATACGACTGAGCAACTGAACTGAAGAAATTTCTAAATGATTATCAGAGTGATATGCTCATTATACTTTTAGTCTTGGTGAAGCATGCAATGTTTATGTACTTATGCACTTCATGGAAGTACTTGAAAAGCTTGTAGAAAATGGTTTGTAAAGATTGACTTTTAGTGAAGAGTCCCCTTAAAAAGTGTCCACATTGCAGACCAGTAGCACCCTGTTCTGGAGTATGAATGAACTGCTTCTGGTTAAACTGGTCTGCTTCTGCTTGAACTATTTAATAGTCTTAAGTTAGTGTGTGCTGTTAGCAGGTCAGATATTTAGCAGCGGTTTAAATATCCCTTAATCACTGGTTATTTTCTCATGCTGCTTCTTTTCTCGTGTTGTTTCTTTTGGTAAGATTTTATATGTAACTCTGCCTTCCATTTTTGCTGTTATTTCAATACACAGAGCATTCCAGAGGTGATAAAAATCAAGATGATTCCCTTTCCCAGTCAGGAATATAGCTGAACTTTTCCTGAAGACTTACCTCTTTGGGTCTTTTGTACCCACCAACTCTCAGCAAATGTTCATACTTGAATTTTATTCACTGTTGTTTTCCTTGTTGTAATGTTAAACAAACCTTACCCCTAGGAGATTTTAATATTTTCAATTATAGTGGTAAATTTTGTTTTAATGTTTGCTCCTTTAATTCTACTAACTTGTTGTGAAATTGATTTGATAAAGACAGTGATCACTACTCTTGTTTTCTCTCCGTCAGCTGCTGCCTACACAAAGGACTTCTTCTGTGGACTTGGCGTCACTCTGATAAGCTGGTTTACCAGCTTGGTTACAGTTCTCATTATAGCAGTGTTCATCTCCCTTATTGGACAGTCCCTCTCATGGTATAACCACTTCTATGTCTCCGTTTGTCTGTATGGAACTGCAGCTGTAGCCAAAATAATATTCATACATACCCTTGCGAAAAGATTTTATTATGTGGTAAGTGTTGGGCTTTTTCATTGATTTCTTTCTGCCACCTTCAAGGATTGAAGACAAACTCAGGTGGGGTTCCTTATGTTTGGCCTTTTGTGACACCAAAAACTGTTTGGCATGGTTATGGAAAATTGACTCCCAGAACCATGGTGACTTTCTGGAAAACTTCTTATTCGGAGGGTTGCAGACTTTAAATAAATGAGTTTACATGGCTGGCAAACAGTGTTTGGGGTGTTGGTGACACCAAGGTGTGTTAGCATGCCTTCTGCCTCTGCTGACAGTGGCAGTTTTTATAACCATGCTCCTTAATCTACCAGCCTTCCCTGGGACCACCGGTTATTTTTATTTGAAAAGCTCTGTTCTCCGACGGACTGTCAGCTCCTGGAGGGCAAGAGTGGTTTTGTTCACCGTCCCCCATGCTTAGGCAGTCTCTGGCACAGAACTGACACTCTTTTCTGCCTGGATGAGCGCTGTATCTGAAGCTGCACTGAACATGTTCAGTCTTCTTTACTTTTTTTTTTAACCTGTATGTTGTTGATACAGATTCTGTCAGCATGCTAGGTGGTCTGGGGGTTAATGACACATTGCTGAGGAGAGAAAGGGAAGGGAGAGAGTTCCAAAATGATATATGCTGTCTTAGAGAAATAGCCATAGTCATGGTTTCAACTGTGTACATTTGTTTGGTAACAACAAAGTTAAGTATTAGGTTTATGAGAGAGCAGGACTAAAAACTGAATAATTAGTGAGAGAGCAAGCCACACACATTCTGATTTTCTGAGATAATAAAAGGGAAAATCTTTCTTTGTTCCATCATTTTCAGTATGGCACGTGCACACCTGTTTATTTTGGTTTGTCCTGCTGGGGATTAGGCTGGAGACATGGAAGACTACAAACAGCATATTTTCACTTGCATGTCTTCAGTACCTGAAGCTTGGTCTCAGTTCAGTTCATGTTGGGATATGGTGTAAGGAGCCCTTCTGTGTGGCAGGCCCTACTGAAGAAAGATTCATGGAGGTTAGCCCTCTGTTTATTGTTGAGCCAATACTTATATCTTCATGATTTCAGTTTCCAAAAGAACTACAGGGTGCGGCTCAAGTTCAAGTATTTACCCTTGCTGCAGTGGGATGGGACCAGAGCGTGGCTGACACTCTGGTTGGTATGGCACTGGGGTAGAGGCTAAGACAGGAATGCTTAGTAACATTCTAATTTCAGTTGTGCAGTTATGAAACTTCAGGCTGAAGGCATAGTAGAAAGAGTAATGTGTGCATTTTTGTCTCACGTTGTCTTTGAGTGCCCAGTGGGTTCCCATCCTCAGGCCTGGTACACAGACTGGGGACATAGTCTTTTCTTTGAGAAGGTCACAGTCTCAGTGGGGGATGAAATGATGGGGAAACCACAGTGACTTCAGCGCACTGGGATAAAGTGAAATAGAGTGATAGTTTCACCATGCAGGATTGTAGGGCCAGGAGAGATGAGTTTTGTTTGTGGAAGCCAGGAAGGCTTCATGAAGAGGGTGGTGACATTTGAACTGTGTTTTTTTGTGGTCTGAGTAGAAATGTACCAGGGAACTGGTTGATGGGCAAAGGTCAGAATGTATAAGAATCGTTTGGGTCACAGGCAATAAAAAGTTCCGTGTGTTGGAAGATAAGGTTGATAGTTAGAGCATAACCCTAAAAATCACTGGGGCCACATTTTAAACTTTCTAGGCAGGGTACTGAATGAGAAGATTTGTGATTCAGCAGGAACATGCTGGTAACAGCATACATTACCAACGGACTGGAAGGGGGAAAGGGTGATAGAGGCGGGGAGAGGGGAACTAGATTGGAGGGATGCTTGAACTTGGCACAAAGTGGGAACAGTGTAAACCATCTTCAGTTATTACAGTCTTCATTGTTGCTGTCTTTGTTTTTAAATGAATATCTGAGTGGAATGTGGCTTCATATTGAATCCCGAGAACTATTATATTCTTTTCAGAGACCATGACTCTTGACTATTTTACCAACAATAGCCTATCTTTCATTGTCCAGGGAAGTTTGTCAAGTGACCTTTAGTTTGTTTTGAAACACGTGTGACTGAAACTCTTTTGCACTTTTGAAGTAGGGGCCCTTTTAACAAACATGCCCTGGACTGTACAGAAATGAGAAGGCAGAGGAGAGAGAAAAGCTTAAACATACCTATTTCTGTTTTGGTGTTTCTGTACTGAAATTATAACTTTCATGTTTACACTAATAGAATCAC
Source organism: Oryx dammah (assembly GCF_014754425.2). NCBI lineage: Eukaryota > Metazoa > Chordata > Mammalia > Artiodactyla > Bovidae > Oryx > Oryx dammah. The sequence continues at coordinate 38,241,478 of NW_024070185.1, forward strand.
TGGTGCAGAAGTTAAAATGTATAAAGTTCATAAAGCAACTTTCTTCTGCAGAACTCAAGGTGCTGTACAGGAATCCTCAGATTTTCAGACTTAAAAGCTCAACAAGTGTTGATCTAACCCCCCAAGGCCCTGTGGTCTAAAGGTCCTGTGGTTCTTGAGGCGTACTGTTGGAGGCGCTGCAGCAGCTTATACTGTTCTGCATATGGGTTGTTTCTCTGGTTTGCCTGACATTCTTTGAAAATTTCATGAATAAAAGAGCTTATAGAAGTGAATGTTTTAAGGGAAGTCCTTTCTTCTACTTTAGAACATTTCCAAAGGTCTCTCAGCCCAGTGGAGGGAAAGCATATATATGAGTAATGATGTTTTTACCCTAACTTGTTAAATTCTCCTTTCCTGTGCAGCAATTTGAACTTATTGCTTCGTGAGAGGAGGTAGCTTTATCAGTGTTTACTTCATAGTTTAAAGGATAGACCCTGCTCAAGACAAAATGTAGCTTTTCTGAGCAGTGGAAATTATACTGCAATAGAAGATCTTGATAAGTTGTCTGTATTTTCTTTCTTTCAGAATGCCAGTGGCCAGTATCTGGGAGAAGTATTTTTTGATGTCTCGTTGTTTGTACACTGTGGGTTCCTTACAGCTCTCACGTACCGAGGGCTCTGCTCTGCATTTATTAGTGCTGTCTGGGTGGCATTCCCGTTGCTCACAAAGCTTTGCGTGCAAAAGGACTTGAAGCAGCATGGTAGGGTATTTTTGGTTGCAATACAAACAGGAAATGCTTTAAAATACATTAAGGCTTCCAGAAACTTGTCTCCTTATTTGATTTTATTGGGTAGGCTTTCAAAATTGTTGCTGTTTTAAGATCACACAGATGTTTATCTTATATCCATCATTCTCACATAAATGAACACATGGTAATATATTACATTTTTTGTTTTCTTATTTGTATTTTACCCTCTCAAAGTGTTTTATCCCTCTTTATAACATGTACCAAAAGGCCAAGTCACCAGCTAACCTAATTTTTGTTAGGTTTAAAGATACACTGTTGCTATAAAAAGCTATTATCTCACTGGAGAAATTCAGAGATGTATGTTTTCTTTCTCTTTTTCTTTAGGTGCTGGAGGAAAATTTATTGCCTTTTACCTTTTGGGGATGTTTATTCCATATCTGTACGCACTGTACCTCATCTGGGCCGTATTTGAGATGTTTACCCCTATCCTTGGCAGGAGTGGTTCAGAAATTCCACCTGACGTTGTGCTGGCCTCTATTTTGGCTGGTTGTACCATGATTCTCTCATCCTATTTTGTAAGGAAAAAAGATTTTTTTTAATTTCCTTCTTCATTTTATATATAAATATGTGATGAGTTTAACCATGCTAGATCTTATGAAATAGTGTTTAAGAGCTTCCCTGGTTTCTCAGACTGTAAAGAATCCACCTGAAATGCAAGAGATCTGAGTTCAACCCCTGAGCTGGGAAGATCCTCTGGAGAAGGAAATGGCAACCCACTCCAGTATTCTTGCCTGGAGGATTCCATGGACAGAGGAGCCTGGCGGGCTACAGCCCACGGGGTTGCAGAGTCAGACATGGCTGAGTGGCCAACGCTGTTTCTACTCTTAAGCCAAAGAGATGGTGCCTATTGTAGGTTCCGTGTGGTCAGAAAACGTAGAAGGGGGGTTTTTACTTTTGCCTCCTCATGCTCCCAAATCCTCTGATGATACTTTTTAGAAAGCTTTCAAACCACCTGAATGTGAATGTGTGGAATGAATACCAAGTGAGAACTAGTAGAGATTGCTTGGTGGTGAATTTTTAGAACGTGTTTTGAACTTACTGACTAGAGGCAAGCATTAATAAATACGTGGTAGTTTCACCATTGCTGGTAGAGCTAGTGAAGGGAGGCTAATTCTGATGAGGACTTTTCCACTGTCATTCACCTGCCTCACTGCTGGCACCACCAAGGTCATTAGTTGAGTCTGTGTCCTTGAGTGACACATTTACAACACCCGAGCAGGCCTCATTTACCAAGTAATGAGAACGTGTTACAGCCCTTGTCATTTTGCTCTGTCAGTGTTCTGCCCGCGGAGAGAGAGTCCTCCCCTTGCCATGCCTGCTTCTCTTCCCTGGGACTCTCCAAGGGGAGTGGGGGAAGAAATGGTGCAGAGTGGATAACATCCACCCTGCTGGAGCAAGCTCCAGGCGGAGCTCTGCCCTTAGCGTCAGCACTCCCCAGTTGTGTCGTTCTTTTCATTGCAGTTCCTCAGAGTAAGACATAGTCATTGAATACCAGGAGTTATACTCTGAGACTTGAGACTAGGGGACAAAACAGAAAAAGTAGTTATGACTCCTAGAATTCTTTCCTCCATGGAGATGACAATGAGCTTTTCACACTGACATGGTAAAAGGCATCTCATGTGAAGACTAAGATCTGGGAACCAGAGATAAGAATACCACATGCATGGTCAGCACTATCCGTGGAAATCCCTTCAGTAGACAATTTGTCCTTGTTTAGTCACTAAGTCGTCTCCGACTCCTGTGACCCCACGGCCTGTAGCTGGCCAGGTTCCTCTACCCATGGGATTTTCCAGGGAAGAATACTGGAGTGGGTTGCCATTTCCTTCTACAAAATCACCAATAAATAGCTGTGTATGTGACTATGTCTATAGCCCTGTAGAGTAATTCTTATACACAGAACTGTTTTTTTTTTTTACCATTAATACTGTGTTTAAGTCTTTATTGGTATTTGCAGGGATGGATGGAAAATTTTAAAGTGGTCTTTGTTCCCTTCAAGATTTACTTCTCTTGGTTTTAATGTTAAGCCTTTAAGTCCTCTGTGTTTCTTGATAGGTTGGCAGTTGTGAGAATTAAAGGAGTTTATAGTGTCATCATATGTAGATGAGGTTTAATCTAGAGTAAGCGAAGTTATGAACTGGATCCTCCACCCCCCAAATGTATTTAAATCATCTTCCGTGAATGAAGGCTCTTGATGCTCAGATGATCAAAGTGTGGGGCATTTCAGATCAGTTCCATATGAACTGGGGACAAAATGAATGCTGAAAACGGAGTGACCCCAAAGCATGGAAATCTTTGAAACAATAAGCAACTAAAGTTATTATCTTCTAAATTATATTTTATTAGGAAAGCTTTTGGAGGTGCCTCTTGGAATATTTTAAGCTCTAATTTGATTGTCATTATAATGTGAGATAACTCTGCTGCTCTTTGATGCTGTGGGTTACCATTCTCTTCACTCTTATTTGTGTGTACCTGTGTTACAGATAGTGGCTTTTTAATAGAGTGAGCCTTTTCTCCTTGGGTAGTGGAGAACTGAACCATAATGCATACTTCTGAGGGCTTTTCTCTAAGTCTATGGGGATTTATTAAATATATTTGCTAGGAAGCAATAAAATTGTTGTCAAATGACTGGTTAACAGGCTTCTGGGAGTTACCCCATGCTGGGGCCATCATGGTTATATTGATTACCTGAGACTACTGATAGGAGGGGGGTCAGGAGGAAACTGTCAGAGAGAAACAGAAAAGGCCAGTACTCACTGGACATTCCATGCGCCCTTCTCAGGCTTCTCCTCATTTTCATTCACACCCATTTCGGAACTGTATCAGATATAATGATAGTGACAGTTAAGACAGTGGGGTCCAGACATGTTATTACTTAGGCCATTCTCTTCTTCCTTCTCTCCCTCTGTGATCACCTTTTCATTTATCACCATTACCAAACCTCTTCCAGAAGGTGGATGGAAGAGGCAGAAGATGAGCCTCATAACCTGGAGAAGACAGAATGTGGATGTGGGAACTATAGCTGAACCGGAAGCTGTAGGACAGCTCTAGGTAGCAGCAGGGTGAATGACAGGAACCACAGGGAGATTTTATCTGGACCCACATGACTCTGTACTGAAACCTAACCAGCCTTCCACTGGAGGTGAAACTCATTAGTGGCAGGGTATTTGATTCTGTGCTTTGGAGCCACATTTTAAATATTGTGACTCCTAGGAGAAAGAGGGACAGACAGGGTAACAAATTGTGTTTTGCTAACTCACTACCCTAAATCCTTGGGTACTTTTTCTCCTTTCTGGCTCCAGTGTGAAAACATAAGGCCAGTACTCCTTTGCTGGAGATTACTCTGGCTGGCACATGTTACACTGTAGATATAAAATCTCTTTATTAGTTTCATATAGTTGAGTACTTAGTATGAATAATTTTTCATTTTCATCTCAAAAAAACATTTTCACCTTTATGTTCTTCTCTTTTCTTTTTATTGACCCCGGGAGGGTAGCCAATAAGGGGAGCTGGGATTAGGTCATTGTTTCCTGGAGTGGCTCCTTCAGAACCCCTAAGGGATCCGTGGACATATTCTATGAGTTGTGTGTCCCCCAAAACTTCTAATTCAGTGATTTCATTACAGTTAAGAAACTGATGTATTTAGGACTTTCAGGATGCCCATCTTGAGACTGAGCCACTTGGTTTTCCTGCCCAAGTTCAGATTTGCTGTTTGTGTTGGCTTTGGTTAGCTCGGCAGTGAAGAGAGCAGAATGACTTTTATTTTCCCAGCTTGTTTCAGTTTTCAGAGTTTGTTTTTAATTGAACTAAAAGTTGATTTCTGATACTGTGTAAGTTTCAAGTGCAGAGCTACTTTTCCAGCAGTTCTTCCTTACACGCAGGCTCACAGGCAGTCTTGGAGGTGCATCTAAACGCTCATTTAGGTGGGTCTAGCAGCAGCAGCACCTGGGCATGTTATGAAAGCATTACGAATAGAACTTGAGTTTTGTTTTGAAATAGGCCTGCTTACTTGCATAAAAGTTTACTTCTTTAATAAAAACATGTCGTGTCATGATGTCTGGTACAAATAAACAGTTGTCTGCTGTACAGTCTTGGCTGCAGAGTATTGATAGAATCAGAAATAAAATAAGGCCATGGTTTGACTGACAGAGGTACATGCTCTAATCTCTTGACTGAGCAGAGACCCTGTCTCAGTTTCCCTGATCCCCCTTACAAGAAGCCTGACAAGAAGCCACCATCATGCAGATGGGGGCATCTCATTTATTTAGACTCTTGACTTGTAATCTTATAATTAGTGCTTTTTGTAGTGGAAGCTGGAGTATGTTAGCACATGCTGAGACATGTCCTTCATTATCTGCTACAATCTGCCTGTTAGAAACTAACCAAAACCACTTTGCTGCCAATGGTAATTTTTCTGTTTTTGTGTTTTTAGATTAACTTTATCTACCTTGCCAAAAGCACAAAAAGAACAATGCTAAGTTTAACTTTGGTATGTACAGTTACATTCCTCCTTGTTTGCAGTGGAACTTTTTTCCCGTACAGCTCCAACCCTGCCAGTCCAAAGCCAAAGAGAGTGTTTCTTCAGGTAAGAGTTATTTTGTGTGAGCTATTTGAGATTCTGGACAGGAAAGGCTTATGGTGTTTTGAGCTTCACTAGTCAACAGTAAAGCTCAAAACACATAAGTGACTTTTCTACTGTTGACCTGTTAATTGTACCTGGACTATTTTGTGTAAGGCAGTGAGGAAAAGATTGACCATCAAGAGGCATTCTGATCAGCTAGAAACCCTTCTCCCAAGGGACTGAATGGAAACCTCTGTTTGTTTTTACTACTGTTCAAATTACAAAAATGTACTTAGAAAAACGAGCGCATGTATGTATCATGGAGTAATGAACTGTCAGAAGTACAGATTGTAAAGCTGTCTGCAGACTGAGTAAAAATATGAACTCCTATCAACTGGAAAAGGAAACACATTCTTTAAAATGCTAGTAAGACTTATCTTAGGTAACATTCAAGGTAATACGGGACAGCGAAAGTATAACAACTTAGATATTAATAGAATGAGATTTACAACTTTCTTAGATTCAGGTTTTTCTGCAAACTAAAAAGCTGGTGAAAAACAGGAAAAAGAACTTGAACTTAAGTCCTCTTGTTTTCAGTCTTCCTGTTAGAGGGACTGGAGTGGCCAAACAGAAAAGCCAAGAGTCATAACCTAGATTACTATTCAAAGACTTGAGTAAGTTAATAATATGTTTGAACTTAAATATCAGAGAGGAGATTTTGAGGAAGAGCCAACTATTCCTTGTTTACAAACCTGTAGGACACAGCGATACATTTTATGTGACTGATGTTGCATCAGTAGTCATTAGGAGAAGCTGCTGCTGCTAAGTCGCTTCAGCCATGTCCGACTCTGTGCGACCCCATAGACAGCAGCCCACCAGGCTCCCCCGACCCTGGGATTCTCCAGGCAAGAACACTGGAGTGGGTTGCCATCTTCAATGCTTGAAAGTGAAAAGTGAAAGTGAAGTTGCTCAGTCATGTCCGACTCTTAGCGACCCCATGGACCGCAGCCTACCAGGCTCCTCCATCCATGGGATTTTCCAGGCAAGACTAGACTCTTATTATTTTTAAAAAACTCCTGTCTTGATTTGTTTTGGGGTTCTTCCCCAGTTTCAGAACTTGGCAGACTTTTCCTATAAAGGGCCAGGTAATGAATATTTTAGGCTCTGCCAGCTATGCGGTCTGTTTTAGCCACTCTGTTTTTTACAGAGTGAAGCTGCCATGGACAATACCAGCAGATGCATGTGGCCGTGTTCCAGTAAAGCTTTATTTATAAAAATAGTAGCAGGTCATTTGGCCTGTGGGCTTTGGTTTACCCCTGCCCTTTGTACTGTTTCTTTTCGAATTTGATATTCTTCAGGCTGGTTTCTGCTGTCAATAGAGCTATTCAGGACGCAGCAAGGTGCCTTTTCATTCTGTTAGGCACAAGTCTGTCATCTAGTGGTGAGCTGTGATTTCTGTTTTTCTTTGCTCATGAATTAGCTTCACGTAATAGACTGAAAGGGAAAGGGGTGTGTGTGTGTGTGTGTATTTCTTTTAGAATGTATTTAAGACCTTTTAGGAATTTTAGTGTTCATGTGTTTTAAATCTGAAATAGTTGGTTGTCAAAAAAATTTGTATGAGATACAAATATAGCAGTATATTTGTAAGACATAGTAAAACAACCATCTTGAATTAAAGGATCATTAGTTGCACCTTAGAAAACCCTTGTGTTGCCTCCTTAATCCCAACTCTTTTGCTCCTCTCCTTCTTCCCACCCTCTCAAAGGTTGCAGTTAACCATCACTGTACCACATATGTATGAATCTCTAAACAACAACATATAAGTTTTGCCTGTTTTTGAGCTTCTTATAGATAAAGCCAAACCATAAATACTCTTTGGTAACTTTGCTTCTTATTGCCCAACAGCATATCAGAGTGTTCCAAATTGAATTGTTATCACTGTAGTTCATTATTTTTCATTGCTGAATAGACTTTTGTTCTAGGATGATACCCTAATTTATTTGTCCATTCTACTGTTAATGGATATTTGGGTTGTATCCAGTTTTTGCTAATAGAGACAGTGTGGAACCAACACTCTTGTACCCTGTTCAAGTTTCTCTAAGGTCCACACTCAGGAGTGGAGTTGCTGGCGTGAAGGGTATGTGCATGCTAACTTTACGAGGTAATGCTAAGCAGTCTCCTGAAGTGTTGGTGCCAGTGGTGCGTGAGGGTTCCTGTTGCTCGGTAGCCTCTTCATTTCTTGATATTGTCACTCAGTCATTTTGTTCATGTGGGACAGGGATGTGGGTGAAGGAGTTCAAACAGTAGTTTTCTCATTAGGCTTGTTCTTCTCAGCATATAACTAGAACATTTCATGATCTGGATGGAAACGTAGTTAAACGGGACTCTGGAGTATGGATCAATGGATTTGATTATACCGGCATGTCTCACATAACACCTCACATTTCCGAGATCAATGATACCATCCGAGCTGACTGTGAGGAGAACGCCCCCCTCTGTGGTTTCCCTTGGTATCTTCCTGTGCACTTCCTCATCAGGTTGGTTCATTACTTCTCTGCTTTAAGTTGGGGGTTAGTGTGTTCTCAATTCCTATCACTACGTTGGTACTCTGTTATTTAAACTGGTTAACAGAGAAGCTGAGTGTTGTATTATTTTTTTTATATCACTACAAAAGCTCTGATATCACTACAGACAAAACACTCAGGAGTTTTTTGTTTTTTTTTTTTTTTCCTTCAAAATTTTGCTTTTTCAAATTTAAGACGTCTTTCCTCTAGAAACCTGAACGAAGGGTAGCCCTCTTAACTGGTCTAACAGATAGCAAGCAGCTAAGCATCAGTTTCTAATTGTTTTATTTCTGGGAAGTTTAATGGTTTGGCAGTGAAGGAATGGAGGAGAAGAAATAGTATGGGTAATGGAACTCAGATCACCTGGGATCCTTGTTCTTAACTTCAGGAAGGTTTTACTACATAATAACCTGGGCTTCAGAGAAACTCACATTGTTTATCATTATTTCCATCAGATTTTATGTGTTTATTATATTCTGAGCATGTCCATGAGTTATAGCTAGAAGTTAATCAATAAAGCAACCTAAATACTGAAGTTACCTTTCCAAATAGGAAAAACTGGTATCTTCCTGCCCCAGAAGTTTCTCCAAGAGAACCTGCTCATTTCAGACTTGTATCCAAAGAACACACACCCTGGGATTCCATAAAGCTGACCTTTGAAGCAACAGGTAAGTCAAATAGTTTTTTTTTCTTTCCCTTCTTAAAAATTTCAACACACACATATATTTTTTCCTCAAATTTATAATAGTGACCAGCAACTTAGGGAAAACTTAGCATTTTTAAAAGCAATTGAAGCTGGTTATGATTTTTAAAATAAAATATAATACTTTATTTTTTAGAGCAGTTTAGAAAAAGTTTACAGAAAAATTTGAGCAGAAAGTACTAAGATTTCCCATGTCTTCCCTCCCCCACCCTCCAGCTTCCCTTATTATTCTCCTTTTGCATTAAGTGTGGAACATATCTTATCATTGATGAGCCAACATTGATATGTTATTAATAACAAAAGTCCTTAATTTATTCTTTGTGCTGCTCAGTTCTGTGGGTTGTGACAAATGTGTACGGTCATGTATTCATTATTACAATATCATACAGCATAGATTCACCGCCCTCAAGTCCCCTCGGTGATCCTCTCTGCTCACGCCCTCTGGCAACCACTGACCTTTTACTGTATCCATTGTTTTGCCTTTTCCAGAATATCATATAGCTTGGAATTTTACTTGGTACCCTTTCCAGATTGGCTTATTTAGTAATTTGCATTTAAGGTGCTTTCATGTCTTTTCATGGCTTGATAGCTTATTTCTTTTTATTGCTGTGAATGTACCACAGTTTATCTGCTGATCTGTTGAAGAATATCTCAGTTGTTTATAGTTTTTGGCAATTCTGAATAAAGCTGCTATAAACACTTGTGTGCAAAGTTTTGTGTAGAATAAGTTTTCAACTCATTTGGATAAATATCTAGGAGTGCAATCGCTGGACTGTACAATAAGCCTCTATTTACCTTTGTAAGAAGCTGCCGAAGTATTTTCCAAAGTATGAACTCCTACCAGCAAGGAATTTGAGTTCCTATTGCTCTGCATTCTCACCAGCATTGGTGCTGTTAGTGTTTTGGATTTTAGCCATTCTTACAGATGTGTAGTGCCGTCTCGTTACTGTTTTGTCATTTCCTAATGACATATGTTGTTAGCATCTTTTCATACTTATTTGCCATGTGTATAACTTCTTTGGTGAGGTGTCTATTCTGATCTTTTGTCCATTTATTATTGTTGAGATTTAAGAGGTCTTTATATATGGGTACAAGTCCTTTATCATGTATTTTGCAAATATTTTCTCCCAGTTTGTATTTTCCTATCTTAACAAGAGTTTTTCATAGAGCATAAGTGTTTTAAATTATTGAAGTCCAACTTACTTTTTTTTAATGGAATGCACTTTTGGTGTTGTACCTAAAAATCATTGCCAAACCCAAGGTCTTTAAATTTTCTCTGATGCTACCTTCCAGAAGTTTTAAAATTCTGCTTTTTACACTTATGTCTGTGATATGTTTGGAACTAATTTTTGTGAAAGGTGTATGGTCTGTGTCTAGATTGATTTTTTTGCATCTGTTCCAGTACCATTTGTTGAAGACTATCCTGTCTCCACTGAGTTGCCTTTGCCAAAGATCAGTTGACTATATTTGTGTGGGACTATTTTGGGCTCTGTTTTGTTTCTCTGTTCTTTCTCCATTAACTGCACTGTCTTGATTTCTGTAGCTTTATAGTATTTCTTGAAGTTGGGTAATGTCAGTGTCTCAACTTTACTTTTCTTCAGTATACTGCTTATTGCCTGTCTTTTTGTCTTTCCATGTATCAATTTGGCAATACCCACAAAATAGCTTTTTTTTTTTTTTTAAATTTTACTTTACAATACTGTATTGGTTTTGCACAAAATAGCTTTTTGTGATTTTGATTGGAATGGCATTGAACCTATGGATCAAGTTCAGGAAAATGACATCATTATTGACTCTTCCAATCCATGACATGGAATCTCTCCATTTATTTATATCTTATTTTTGTAGTTTCACACTTTTGCTCATATAGATTTTGTACATATCTTGTGAGATTTATACCTCAGTATGTAATTTTTGAGGTGCTGATGTAAATAGTATTGCTCACTGCTGGTATATAGGAAAGCAACTGACTTCTGTATATATTAACCTTGTATCCTACAACCTTGCTATAATTGTTAGTTCCAGGATTTCTTTGGTTGATTCTTTTGGATTTTCTACATAGATGATTATGTCATTTACAAAGGCAGTTTTGTTTCTTTCTTCCCAGTCTTTATACTTTTTATTTCCTTATCTCGTGGCATTAGCTAGGACTTCCTAGTTTGATTTTGAAACTGAGTGGTAACAGGAGGTCATCCTTGCCTTGTTCCTGACCTTAATGAGAAAGCTTTCTTACCTGTTGAGGATAATATTAGCTGAGTATATTTTCTGTGGATGTTCTTTATCAGGTTGAGGAAGTTCCTATCTGTTTTTAGTTTGCTGCTAGTTTCTATTGTAAATGAATGTTGGATTTTATAAAATATTTTTGTCTTTTGATACCATCTTGTGGTTTTTCTTTTAGCCTGTTTATATGATGGATTACATCACTTGATTTTTAAATGTTGAACCAATCTTGTATACCTGGAATAAATTCCACTTGGTTGTAGTGCATAATTCTTATACATTGTTGGATTTGATTTTCTAATATTCTGTTGAGGATTTTTGCATCTGTGTCTATGAAGGAATACTGATCTTTAAGTTTTCTTGTAATGTCTGTGTGTGGTTTTGGTATGAGGGTGATGCTGGCCTCAAAATTAATTAGAAATTATTCCTTTTGTTCCTATCTTCTGGAAGAAATGGTAGAGAATTCATATAATTTCTTCCTTAAATATTTGGTAGAATTCACTAGTGAACTCATCTGGGCCTGGTTCTTTCTGTTTTGGAAGGTTGTTAATCATTCAGTTTCATTTAAGAAAAGACTTTCAGATCCTCTGTTTTTTCTTGTGTGTGTACTGGCAGATTGTGTCTTTGAAGGAGTTGGTCTATTTCATTTGGGTTATCAAATTTTGGTGTCTACAATGTTCCTAATATTCTTTCATTATTCTTTTACTGTCCCCGGGCTCACCCTGTGTAGTGTTGTCACCTGTTTGACTTCTGAAATTAGGAATCTGTGTCGTCTTTTTCTTAGCCTAGCTAGAGCCTTATTGGTTTTACTGATCTTTTCAAAGAACCTGTCTTGACTTCCTATTACAATTTTATGAATTTCTGCTGTTTTTAATTACTTATTTTTTCTACTTAGTTTAGAAAAAGAAGAGTATATTAAATCCAGTTTATTAAAGTGGAAGCTTAAGAGTATTGATTTTAGATCATCTTTTCTAATGTATGCTTTCAGTGCTGTATTTTTCCCACTAAAGACTATTTTGGTGCATCTCATAAATTAAAATGCTGGTTCACTTTAATTTGTTAACATTTGTTTTCCAGTATTGATTTCTAGCATAATTTCATTGGGGTCTAAGAGCATACTTTGTATTTCTGTTCTAAATTTATTGAAGTGTGTTTTATGGTGCAGGATATGGTCTCGGTGAATGTTTCATGTGAGCTTGAAGGTGTATTCTGGTGTTGAAGTACTATGGATGTTTTTGATGGTGGTGTTTTTCAGCTAGTTCCCAGAGTCTGCTTAAATTCATGTTCATTGAATTGGTGATGCTATCTAACCATCTCATCCTTTGCCCCCTTCTCTTTTGCCTTCAGTCTTTCCCAGCATCAGGGTCTCTTCCTATGGGTTGGCTCTTCACAACAGGTGGCCAAAGTATTGGAGCTTCAGCATCAGTCCTTCCAATGAACAGTCAGGGTTGATTTCCTTTAGGATTGACTGGTTTGATCTCCTTACTGTCCAAGGGACTCTCAAGAGTCTTCTCCAGCACAATTCAAAAGAAGCAATTCTTTAGCACTCAGCCTTCTCTATGGTCCAATTTTCACATCCATACATGCTACTAGAAAAACCTTAACTTTGACTATACGAACTTTTGTCAGCAAAGTGATGTCTTTGCTTTTCAATACACTGTCTAGGTTTGTCATAGCTTTCCTTCCAGTGAGTACGCATCATTTAGTTTCGTGGCTACAGTCACCGTCCACAGTGATTTGGGAGCCCAAGAAAATAAAATCTGTCACTGCTTCAAGCTTTCCCCTTCTCTTTGCCATGAAGTGATAGGACTAGATGTCATGATGTTAGTTTTTTGAATGTTGAGTTTCAAGCCAGCTTTTCCACTCGTCTTTTACCTTCTTCAAGAGGCTCTTTAGTTCCTCTTCACTTTTTGCCATTAGACTGTTAACTATGTACCTGAGGTTGTTAATATAACTCCCAGAAATCTTGACTCCACCTTGTGATTCATCCACCCTGGCATTTCACGTGATATACTCTGCATATACATTAAATAAGCAGGATGACAATATATAGCCATGTTGTACTCTTTTCACTATTTTGAACCAGTCAGTTGTTCCATGTCCAGTTCTAACCGTTGGTTCTAAGGTGGTCTGGTACTCCCATCTCTTTAAGAATATCCCACAGTTTGTTGTGATCCACCCAGTCAAAGGCTTTAGTGTAGTCAATGAAGCAGAAATTTTTCTGGAAATCCCTTGCTTTCTCCATGATCCAATGAATGTTGGCAATTTGATCTCTGGTTCCTCTGCCTTTTCTAAACCCAGCTTGTACATCTGGAAATTCCTGGTTCACATACTGCTGAAGATTAGCTTGAAGGATTTTGAGCATAACCTAGCTACCATGAGAAATGTACACAACTGTGTGATAGTTTAAGCATTCTTTGGCATTTTTTTCTTTAGGACTGGAATGAAAACTAACATTTCCCAGTCCTGTGACCACTGCTGAAAGTGAAAGTGTCACTCAGTTGTGTCCAACTCTTTGCATCTCCATGGACTGCAGTCTGCCAGGCTCCTCTGTCTGTGGAATTCTCCAGGCAAGAATACTGGAGTGGGTAGCCATTCCCTTCTCCAGGGGATCTTCTTGACCCGGGAGTTGAACCCAGGTTTCCTGCATTGCAGGCAGATTCTTTACTGTCCAAGCCACCAGGGAGTTTTCCAAATTTGCTGACATATTGAGTGCAGCATTTTAACAGTATCATCTTTTAGGGTTTTAAATAGCCCAGCTGCAATTCCATCACCTGCAGTAACTTTGTAGTAATGCTTCCTAAGGCCCACTGACTTTATACTCTAGGATGTTTGGCTCTAGGTGAGTGACCACACCATCGTGGTTAGCTGGGTCATGAAGACCTTTTTTGTACAGTTCACCAATGTATTCTTGCCATGTCTTCGTAATCTCTTCTGCTTCTGTTATGTCCTTACCATTTCTGTCCTTTATTCTGCCCATCTTTGTCTGAAGTGTTCCCATGATGTCTCTCATTTTCTTCAAGAGAGCTCTGGTCTTTCCCATTCTATTGCTTTCCTCTATTTCTTTGCATTGTTCATTTTAGAAGGCCTTCTTATCTCTCCTTGCTGTTCTCTGGAACTCTACATTCAGTTGGATGAATCTTTCCCTTCTGCCTTGCCTTTCATTTCTCTCCTTTCCTAAGCTATTTGTAAAGCCTTCTCAGACAACCATTTGCCTTCTTGCATTTTTCTTGGGGATGGTTTTGGTCACTGCCCCCTGTACAGGGTTACTAATTTCCAGGCATAGTTCTTCAGGCACACTCTCTACCAGATATAATCCCATTGATCTATTCGTCACTTCCACTGTATCATCATAAGTGATTTGATTTAGGTCATACCTGAATTACCTAGTGGTTTTCCTTACTTTAAGCCTAAATTTTGTATTAATGATATATTAGCATTTTGATTATACTTGTTAAACATTATTTTCAGTGGTTTCAAGCTTTCAATAAGTTAACTTTCAAGTAACACTAGACTGCTTCATGGGTAGTAGGGACATTTTATAACATAGTATCTCAAGCTGATCTCTAATAAGTCAGATACTTTTCTCTCTCTTTCACTTCTTAAGCTTTTTAATGTTACATGTGGGTTTTTTTCCTCCTCAGACTTATTTTTGATTAGCAACTTGAGTGCTTACAGTGTTTCTGAAAGTAATTGAAGCAAATAATTTTTAAGGAGCCTTATTTAAAAACTTTCATTGTCAGATATTTGTCAGGTAGATCGCAAGAGCATTTGGCCCGGCATTAGCAGACAGTTTGTTTACCTTTCTTGGTATATTTATCATGTTTAGAACTAGTAGTCAGGTCCTGGAGTTTCTCAAATGGTGGTCTGAAGTCTTCTCTAATATTATTTTGGAAAAGTATATTTGATCATGTCACTTCCCTACGTAAAACAGCTTTTCTGTGATTTCCTGTTGCTGCAGAACGCACCCCAATTTTTTGGGAGAGAGCATGTTTGGTCTTTGGTAATCTGGCTTATGTACCTATTTCAGCACTTCCCTTATGCACTCCTTAGCTGCATCCAAGTGCTCATTTCCATCGTCACGCACTCTCTTTTGGTGAGAGTGATGTTTTCTTGCTTCTCTCTCTCTCTCTCTCACTCTCTCTGGAACTCTGTTTCTTCTCTTGGCAAAATGTCAGTATTATTCAGACCTTTCTTTCATTGTCTCTAACAGACTGAGCAAGTGCTATCTATTTTGTGCCTTTTGTACGTATCTCGATTGTAGCACTGACCTCCTTGTATCATGGTTATTTAGTTCATATCTGATTTTCCACCATGGTTATTTAGTTCATATCTGATTTTCCACTAGCATTCAAGGGAGGCAGATATGGATGTGTTTTTATTTTTCTTTCTAGTCTCTGTGCCCAGTAAATATTAGTACCACCTAATGCGCACTCAATTTGTTGAGTTACATTTGGCAAATTTTTTTAAAGATGGTATTCAGATACAAGGGAAAACCATGTTTGCTATTTCTAGTGAAGGTATTTTTTGGATAGGATTGACATTTAATTTAAATCAGTAAATTTTGAGTAAAGCAGGTTGTTCTCCATAACCATGGTGGGCTTTGTTCAATCAGCTGACAGCCTTAAAAAAAAAAAAGACTTGCCTCCTTCAAGGAGGGGGAGTTTTGCCAGCAAGTCCTGGGGATTCTAATTCTTCCCTGAGTCTCCAGCCTGCCTGCGCCTCCTGCAGGTTTGGATTTGCCAGCCTGTACAGTCACGAGCCAGGTTCTGTAAAATAATTAACTTTTTCTACATATCCTGTTTGTCTGCTGCTACTCCTAAGTCGCTTCAGTTGTGTCCGACTCTGTGCGACCCCATAGATGGCAGCCCACCAGGCTCCGCCGTCCCTGGGATTCTCCAGGCAAGAACACTGGAGTGGGTTGCCATTTCCTTCTCCAATGCATGAAAGTGAAAACTGAAAGTGAAGTCGCTCAGTCGTGTCCGAATCTTCACGATTCCATGGACTGCAGCCTACCAGGCGCCTCTGTCCATGGGATTTTCCGGGCAAGAGTACTGGAGTGGGGTGCCATTGCCTTCTCCAATCCTGTTTGTCTAGAAAACCCTAATACAGGAAGTTCACTTTTAAAAGTTTCTGCTACTGTTCACTCTGTATGTTAATTATGGAGTTTAAAAAAGACTGAGAGAAAGGTGTCTAGGACTTTGAGTGAAAAGTATCTTCAAACATAACTTTCCCTCTTGCTTATTTTTATTCATTTATATATAAATATAAAATATATTTCTATATATAAGGCCTAATTTACATACATTGACATGTCCAGATCTTACACAGTTCCATTAGTTTTGATAAAATCATACATAACCCCCTAAAACACAAATATTCCCATCACCCCATAAAGTTCCCTTATATTCTAGTCCCCCTGAGCCTGAGCAGCACCTTTCTGATTTCTGTATTAAGAGATTTGATTTGCCTGTTCTTGAATTTCATATATACACATGGAATCATCCAGTATGTAATAGTGTCTGGTCAGTTAAGCATAATGTATTTCAGATTGAACTGTGGTATTTTTAAGTTATCAATATTTTGTTCCTTTTCATTGCTGACTAGTAGTCAGTAGTCAGACTGTCTCGTGGCTTATCACTCTCCTATTGATGGATACCTGGGCTCTTTCCAGTTTGGGGCTAAGGTGGATAAAGCTGTTATAAACATTCTTGTGAAAAGCTTTTTGGGAATATGTTTTCCACCTCTTGTAGATAAATATCTAGTAGTGGAATTGTTTAGTTCATAGGATAGACTTATGTTTAACTTTCTAAAAATGTTGTTTCCATTTTTCTCTACCAGTATACAAGAATTCCAGTTGCTTTGCATTCTTCCTGAAGTTGCTGGTTTTTGGTTTTTCATTTTATCATTCCTTATAGGTGTTCAGTGGTAGTATCTCTTGAATTCCTCTTATAATTAAGATGTGGAACACTTTTTGAAGTGCTTATTGGCCATTCATAGGCTTTGTTTCCTCATGTCTTTTTCCCTTTTAAAAACTGGGCTTATTGTCTTAGAAGAGTTTATATTCTAGACACAATCTTTTATTAGATACAGTGTTACCAGATTTTCTTGCCCATTCATTTTCTTAATGATGTCTTCTGATGAGACTTCTATCTTATCATGCTTTTCTTTTAGGATTAATGCTTTATGTGTCTTCCAAAAATGCTTGTCTACCCAGACATTATAAAGATAGACTTTGTTTTCTTCTAGAAACTTTATAGCTTTCAATTTTTATGTTTAGGCTTAGGATCCACCTTGAATTAATTTTTGTGTATGGCTTGAGGTAGAGGTCAAGGTCCTTTTCCCTTACAAATATTCAGTTCCAGCACCATCTGTTGAAGACTCTGCTTACTGAGTCACTTTGGTGCTCTTGTCAAAATTTTGACTCTCTATCCCTCGGGTTTGCCCACTTCCTTCTGAACTTTCTCTTCTGCACATAGTCTGTTTGGGTTTTGTATTTTTTGGTGACCAGTGGCCATCATATCAATCGTGAAAAGTAACTGCATTTATTGTGTGAAGGCATAGTTCATTCAGTTTTAACACACAAGGGCCTTGAAAATCTAGTAGATAAGGGAAGCTGGAGGACACAAGATGGTAGTAGTGAAATAGTAAGATTTGGTTGTTAAGCAGTGGGATGAAGCACTTGTGAGAGGTAAGGGCTCTAGCTGACAACTCTTAGGTGAATACTTCCCTTTTCTAGGCTTTAACATTTTAATTAGGAATAAACTCATTTTGTACCAACTGGTTTTCTTGTTCATGCCAATAAATTGGTTTTTATTTAAATGCTAGCCTGTAAAAAGGAAGCACAGAAAAATTTAAATCTCTCTCCTGCCTGTACAATTTGGAGAATTCCAATAAAAATCAGGTCCCTGACAGGCAGACTGCACATCTACTGACCTGTGTTTTGTGATTACAAAGGTTAAGAAATCATTAAAAAGAAAATTGGTGGTATGTGTGTGGGTCTGTTTGTGTACCAGTTTTCACTGTTTTCCTTGCCATTCTTTACATGCTTGTTAATTTTAGTATTTAGAACTTTAGTATTCTCTAATATAAAATTATTGTAGTTAGGGTCATTACAAATTTATAAATTAAGAACTGACGCTGTAATGTTGAATCACCCTATCTTGCTATCTTACTGAATCTTTAATATTTTTTAATCATTGATACTAATGTTCTCCAGGTATACCAAGAACCGCCAAAATTTAAAGGGCTAGATAGTAAATACTGTAGGCTTTGCCCTATGTCTCTGTTATAGATTCTTTCCTTTTTTGCTAGCCACTCTTTAAAAGCGAAAAAACCATTCTTAGCCCAAGAACCATACTAACGCAGACCTCAGGTATAGTTTGTCAACTACTGTATACCATGTGTAAATACAGTATTTCTTTACCAACTCATGCCTCTGGTCTGTATATAAACAGTATATCCTGTACTTCTAATATAGAATAGTTGTGTAGACAGTAAGCATCCTTGCCTAGTTCTTGACATTAGAACCACAGTCTCTAGTGTTTTCCTGTTATGTAAGATATTGCCTTTAGGACTAAAAGAGTGTATTTTTTTTATCATGTTAAATAAGCATTCAGAACTTACCATTCCTTCAATGTTTTTTATAAGGAATAGGTTTTAATTTTGTGAAAATCTTTAGCATCTATAAAAATAATCGGATTTTTCTCCCATGGTATATTAGGTTATCATGTATTTTCTTAATGTGATGCATGATACTGGTTTGGGGTGTTTTTGGTACTGTTTTTAACAATTTAGGTATACATTATAAACATAAACACACCGTGACTGTTACAGATCATTAAACAGTTGGTAAGTTTCCCTTACTTTTCCTGTCTTGCAGCAGTTTATGGGGCATTAGAACTGTTCTGTTGAAAAGTTGGCTGGAATTCGAGACCCCTTGGGTCAGGTGCTTTTTTTCTTAGGGTGGTTTCTTTTTCTAGAGAGATTGGCCTGTTTTAGCTTTAGTATCTCTGTGTTCAATGTTGATAACCTGTATTTTCCTAGCAACATACACATTTCATTCAGGTTTTCAAACTTACGGAAATAATAGTGATTATGTAGTGATTTTTAACATTTCTCTTTTTCTTATCTTTTTGTTGTTGTGTCATTTTTAATTCTATTATTGGTAGTTTTAAAAAAACTATTTTAATTGGAGGCTAATTACAGTATTGTAGTGGTTTTGTCATACACTGACATGAATCAGCTCTTATTTATCTTTGTGTATACGTTTGCTCTGCTCTTTTCCCTTGCCTCTTTTCCAGATTTTTGATTACTAGGTCGGTTTGTTCTATTGTCTATTTCATAGATTTCATCTGTAATATTTCCTTATCTTTTAAAGACTCTGTCCACTTGACTGAAATAACCTTTGTTCTTTATTTTTACCCTTTCTGAATATCTTGGGATACAGTATGTGGTTAGGTCTAGTTTTGTAAGCTACATTTTTCTTTTAGTAGCTGGGTTGTGTCTATTCAGATTTATTTTTATGACCAATACTTGCAGTCACAACTGCCTCACAGTATTTATAATTACTTGTGTTTTACTTGCTGTATTTGTATTCTTTTTTCTATGATGTATAAGCTGATAAGAATACCACAAAAACTGGCATACAAATAGCAAAAAATTAAATAGGTGATCAAAACAAAAATATAAATCTTAAGTGCCAGAAACTTTTTTAAAGCGCAAAGCCAACACAACAGTTTTATCTGCTTTCCCCTTTCCCTCTGTGTTTGTTACAGGCAGCATTTACACATTAGTCTTCCACTTTTACATTAATATTTGTCTTAATACAATGTATGTGGATACACTAAAATCCTCAGTGCTCTTTTGCTCTGGTTTTTGCAGTTATTCTCTAGATTTCTGAAGGGCTTCTGAGTGATAGGTAGGTTCTTGTATGTTTAAATGCCTGGGCCAAGGTTTTCGTATTATGAACTCTGTGCTTTTTCTGCACCTCATTGCTTACCTTGTTGATTCATAATGAACATCCAGACTGAAAGCCCTCCACTAGGTTTGTACTGAGTGTCTTTATTGCTAGTGAAGCATGAACTTCGTAGTCTGGTTTGGGTTGCTTTTCTTGAAGGTTGTTTTAACTGTTCTTCCTTTTATCCTACAGGACCAAGCCATATGTCATTCTATGTTCGAACCCACAAAGGGGCCTTGCTTTCTCAGTGGTCTCTCGGCAACGGCACCCCAGTCACAAGCAAAGGAGGGGACTACTTTGTCTTTTATTCCCATGGACTCCAGGCCTCCACATGGCACTTCTGGATAGAAGTACAGGTGGGATGCACCCATCATCACTGCTATCACTGACCAGGTTCCCAGGGTGGTATTTGGTAAGACCCTTGGGATCAGTCACTGTTCTGCCTCCTTAGAGCTAGAGAACTAATTAACTTTCTCCTGCAGGTCTTGGAAGAACAGCTTGAAGGAATGGTCACTGTGGCCATTGCTGCCCACTATTTTTCTGGGGAAGACAAGAGATCCTCCCACCTGGATGCTCTGAGAGAGAAGTTCCCAGATTGGACATTTCCCTCTGCCTGGGTGTGCACCTACAATCTCTTTGTATTTTAATCTTGTGGATGAGCTCTAAGTACATGTCCAGTGGGATACTCCATGTGGCACAGTTTCTCCTTATGTTGCATGGACGGTTGTATGTATAAGTCAGTGAGTTTTAACGAGCATATGTTCAAAGAGCTTTGTGGGCTAACACTCTTCAGGGCTGAGCATGATCTATCATGGTTACACTGTGGAGTAGAGTGCATGGCCCTTTTGACACTTGAAAATACCAGTTTTCTGGCACTTAAGCACACGTGGGTACTACACACACACGTCATTTTATATGACCTTAAGAACAAAAGCCAGCAAACCAGTTTTAATAGTTGAACCTTTAGGATCATGAAAGATGCAGAAGGTACTATAAATCCCTTGTTAATGAGACAAATGACATTTCCAGTTAAAGCCCAAGACCATTGTTTTTTGTGTCTGTAGATGGTAGGTAAAATATCACAGGAATTAATGATCAGTCATAAGAAATTTGAGATGAAGATTGGCTTCTGGGCCCCAGGCTGTGCTGGGAGCTGTGCTTCTCTGGGCAGCCTTGTGGACAGTCTTTAGAGTGTGCTTGGTGGCTTTAAGGCCCTAGTACTCTGATGTGGAAACCTGTATTGAAGTGGTGGCTCCTGTCCTTCAGACACGTGGTCACTAAGATCCATCGTTGGGATGCTTTTCTGAGGTGGTTTTCAATACCTGCTTCCTTTTGGGGTTTCCAGGCTATTTTGGTTTAGAATACTGTTTGTGGAAGTACAGGACATGAACTTCCCTTCTCAGAGGGCTGAGGTGCCATGCTGGCTGTTCTGGGAGTGGGAGGAGAGTGGGAGTGGCTGGGCATTTTATTTTGATTCTTAAAAAAAAGGAATGAACAGAATATTGTTATCCAAAGTTAATCCTTCAGGGCATACTATTATTGATGCACTGGGTCCTTGTTTTCTAGCCAGTTGAACAGGTTAGTTTCTCCGTAACTTACTGTGTCTGGCAGAGCTGGCTTTCCTGAGACTCGAGGCTGTGGCTTGCACTGGAGTGTCCTTCTAGCTGTTGGTGTTTCGGTCCTGCACAACAGCAGCTCTAGGACTTAGAGGTACTTTTCATGTTGAGGAAGATGGCTGTTGGCTCCAGCAGTGGAAGAGTTTGGCGAGAGCAATGATAAATTCTGCTAGCTTTCTTTTTTTCCATTAAAAATGTAAAAAGTTAGACACTTTCTGTCTTTAGCAAGTTGGGCTAAAAAAGCCATAGTGAAACAAACAAAACAGTGGCACTCGAATCTGCCTGAACAGAAAGAGCATAAAGCTGCTTGTCTGATATATACAGTGTGCATTCTGAATCGTGCTCCTATTTCCTTAAAAACTGAGCCTACACAGACAGCAGGGTTACAGCCAGAGCTGAACGGCACCATGCTGTCACATGCATGGACACTGGAACCAGTGCTTCTCCTGGACTTTGTAAGAACCATAGAGTTGACCCTTGAACAGCACAGGGGTTAGGAGTGCTGACCTCTGCACCATTGAAAATGTGCATCATCACACCCCTGTATACAAGGTTTTGCATCTGTGGATTCAACTATGGATCATGTAGTACTGTGATATCCATTCAATGAAAAATCCCTGTATAATTGGACCTATAGTTCAAATCCATGTTGTCAAGGGTCAGCTGTATCATTAGTCTTAGATGATTCAAGTGACACACGAAGTCTGCACTGTTCATAGCTTTTATAGACTCACAATCATGGAGAAAAATAGTATCTAAATGAATTTCAAAATACAGGCATATTTTCTGTTTCTGTGGTTAATCTGAAATAGATTACTGGAAATTATTTATAGGGAAAAGCAAAGCAAAAGCAAACTTCCTAATGTGGAGGAAGGGCACTACCTGAGTTCCCTGTGATTCCTATCTGCCCCACCCCGCCTTGGGAAGCATGTTGTTAACTCCTTTTTGATAATAATCATGGTTTTCTTTGCCTTTATTTTCCTATGTGGACAGTTTGCTCTTGTTCTGGTTTTCTTTGGCATTATAAAGCTCTAATGTTGTAGAAGGTCAGTAACAAGATGCACATTAGACTCAGGGTATGCTTAATACTCTGGGGGACTGCTTTAATGCCAAAAATGGTTAAATAATTGCACACAATACTCATGGCTCTTAATATACACACTGTCAGATCAGCAGTCTGAAGAACTTGTTTTTGCACAGTACTACACATTTGGGGAAAGTGTGAAGGATTGTGATTTTGCAGAAATTCTTAAAATTTACCCAAGAATGACGGCTGCATGCAGTATTTCTGTTTCCGTACTTCAACAGATGAACAGAGGCCTAATCATTTCTAAACCATTACCACCACTTACTTAAACCAGCCTGCACACTCAGGAAGCTGTAGGAAAAACGAATATGTCTGTCCATTTCTTTTCACTGGTTTGCTAGGGATGAATTGTTGCCTTACAGTTTAACTGAAATAAACATGTTAAATACTAGTCACTATCATTAACAGAGAAACAGACCATCATTGTTTATATTTTCTTGTAACCCCCTCATCTGAAGAGTTATTTTAAATCCATAAAGCCTTTTAGAGCTTGAAAAAAAAAAAAATACAACAACTCTGCTGTTAGCAAGACCTAGTTGGCTCCTGTGGGTATAATTGCTATTTTAAAGGGTCATGTGAGCAAAGAACTCAACATGGCTTCAACTGGAATCCATTTTACTGTGGAATGAAATTGTGCATTTGAATTTCACAGAAATTAAATGTTGAGCCTACAGCCTATTTAGCAGTTTTATCATCACTGTTGGCAAAGAAAATCACTGAAGGGCCAATAAAGGATGTTCTTTCATTGGGGGATCGGGGGGAAGAAAATATATCTTTCGGCCAGACAGTGACCCCGCCGCTCACAAGGAAGGCACACCACCAGGCCCCAAAATACAGAACCCACTTGTGAGCTCCATGAAAGTTACCTCCCTTTCCAAGTGAGTTCCCTCAGAACAGTTCATTACAAGGTGAAGCAGCCAAATAACTTATGTTCTTAATAATACCTTGTGTTTTAGGGCCAATAAAGCCAAAATGCATCTATGCCTCATGTCTGTTTTTATTCAAAAAAACATCTTGGGCATTTTTGAAGTTCATCAGTACTTTTAATACTCGCACTTCCTTTCTTGATTAGTGAAAATACAACAAGTGTACTGATAATTTCTTTTCTTCAAGTTTGGCCTGTATCATGACCAAAATGAGGTTTAGCCCAGGAATGGAATGTGGGTTTAACACCTAAAAGTCAACATAATAGACTGTATCATTAGAATAAAGGACAACAATATAATCATCTCAACAGAAGTAAAGTTTTTTTGACAAAGTTAACACCTCTTTATAATAAAAAATTTAATAGAAGGGAACTTCCTTAACCTGATAAAGGCCATCTATGGGAAACTCAATAGCTGACATCCGAATGTATAATGAAAACTCAGTACTTTCCCCCTAACATCAGAAAGACGAGGGTATCTACTTATTGTATATTGAATATTGTATTGGAGGCTCTAGCCCAGGCTCTGATTATAGATGACATGATTTTCTATACAGGAAATGCCAAGGAATCCACACAAAAAAACTATTATATAGTTAGTGAATTGAACAGTGTTGTAGGATGCAATTGTAACATAGAAAAATCAATTATTCTATATACTAACAAACAATAATCCAAAAACAAAACAGTTCTATTTGCAATAGTATCAAGAATAAAATACTAATAAGCTTATTAAAAGTACCTATAAAACCCTCCTGAAACAAACTGAAGCCATGAATAACTGGAAAGACATTCCATGTTCATGGGCTGGAAGGCCTATTATCAAGATGGCAAGATTTTCCAAAAATTGATCTGAATATAATCCTTATCAAACTCCTAGCTGCCTTATATGTGTGTGTGGGTGCACACACAAGCTGACAAGGTGACTCTAAACTCATGGAAATGCAAGGGGCACAGAAGAGCCAAAATGGTCCTGAAAAACTCAACAGCTCTCAAGTTCAAAACTTCCTTTTTCTAGGTAGCAACAGTAATCAAAACAATGTCATACTGGCATCAAGGAAGGACCCAGAAATCAATGTAATACAACTGACAGTTCCAGAAATAAACCCATTCATTTGTAGTCAGCTGATTTTCAACAATTCAATAGGAAAAAAATCTTTTCAGTAAACGCTGAACTTTTCAGTAAATTATAACAACTGAGTAGTCACATACAAAAGAACAAAGTCATACCATATACAAAAATTAACTCAAAATGGATCAAAGACCTAAATGTAGGTGCTAAAATATAAAACAGAAAAAAACATAAGCATAAATCTTCATAACCTAGGATTCAGAAATGGTTTCTTGGATATGACACCCAGAAGCTCAAGGAACCAAAGAAAAAGTTGGGGACTTCACCAAAATGAAAAACTTTATGTCTCAAAAGACAGCATCATGAAAGTGAAAAGCCCTCAGAATGAAAAAATATTTGCAAAACTGTCTAGAATATATAAAGAACTCTTGCAAATCAACAATAAGATAAATGAGCCATCTGTGGACAAAGAATGTGAATACAGTTTTCTCCAAAGAGATGTGAATGGCTAATAATCATATATGAAAAGATGTTAGCCATCAGGGAAATGTAAATCTAAAACCATAAGATATGACTTCATACATAACTCAGATGGCTATAACCAAAAATACAAAAACATGTTGACCAACAGAAACTTGAACCCTCATCCACTACTAGTGGAAATGTTTTTTTCTTTTAAAATGGTACAGGCACTTTGTAATACAGTTAAGCATACCCCGCCCCCCAGTCCCCCCGCAAATTAACCAGTTATCATAACCCAACGTTTCCACTCCTAAAGAGAACTGAAAACTTATGTCCACACAGAAACCTGCCTATCAGTGTCCGAGTTGAATCCCTCCCAAGTGTCCCTCAACTGATGAGTAAAGAAATATATCCATAAAAAGGTATACCCATATATATTTTAAATATAAATTTTTAGTTATAAGGAAAATTCTAAAAGGTGGAATTATATAATGAAATATGACTTTTAATACATACACTTTTTGCTGTTAACTTGATGAATAAACAAAAAGTTCATGTAATGGTTTTATTGCCCTTTACCAAGTTAAAAAAAAAAAATACACATTACAGAAGTAGCAGCAACTTTTAATTACAAGCAAAGGTTGACTACCCCCAAATTACTTGTTTTGGTATCAGCAAATAATTTAAACTTCAAATAGTTATACTGAATATTTAAATTCATTGGTTAAATATGGCTTAAACAGTCAAATACGTGATCCAAACAAGGCAAAATTAAAATATGATTAAAAAAATTAAAGTATATAACAAACTACCAAAGAAAAGTTTTTCCATAAAGCTGCCAATCTTTTTGCCTTGGGGCCACTTATATCTGTTGGTTGCAAAACAAGTATTTTATACAAGAAAAGTTTCGGTCATGGCATTAACCATAGGAATATGGTTAACTTAATGGTGCCCTGCTTTTAAGAGTGAAAGATGAACCCAGCAGCACATTAGGATATCTGTAAACATGGCTGTTTACCATGGTGACTCATTTCTATTGACTACATACACCAAACACAAAAGTAATGCTAGTTCTTCTCATAATGGACTAGGACAGGAGAAGGACTGCTTCAGGTGTCTTGCTGGGCTGCAGGAATTCATGTGGGAAACAGTTCTATCTTAAGATTCAGGGAAAGGTGGTTTAAAACAAAGGCTTAAATAAACGTAGCACCAGAAGGCCAGGTACCAGTAATCACATATTCCACCAATTCAGGAGTTTTAGTATGTGAAAGTATTGCACTTGTAATGTGAAAAGTAAGTGATAGTAAATTATCAAAATCAGTAATTTAAAACCATTGATGACTTTTGAACAAAGCATTTTTCAAATTTGAGTTTCCTTTCAAAGGAAACCTGGCTAGGACAACTAAATCTAGCCATTAATTTTAAAAAGCAAGGATAGAAGACCAAGTTTTATTTCTAAACTGTAATTGCACTATGAGAGGAGAGGCTGTTTTACATAGTGGTATGAATTTGGTCCACATCAAATATGTTGTTACTATAAAAATAAGTTTGTTTTTGTAAAAAATAACATTGCATTCCTTTGTTCAAATTGCACAGTACAAACAAGCTATCTAAATTAATACTGTTATAAGGTAATTGATAAACATACAGTGGGTATGTGTTTAGTCTGAAGCAACTGAATCTGCAATTGTATTTTCATAATGTATGAAAACTAAAATTTAAGTCATATCTAGAAATACATAAAATATTTAAGTTATGATGAATGCATTCTTTACATACTAATTTTTAGTAGCCGTGATAATACAGGATTCAGCAGTCTATTTACATAGAGTTCATTTTTATTCAATTTACAAAAGCAATAAATAAGAAACTACATTAATTTGCACAAAACCTGTTTCATTTCATGATCAGTGTGACCATTTCTGTTACCTTATGACCAAGCCAATAAATCTGTCTTCCTTTATGAAGAGTGCTTGTATCTGGAAAGAAGAGCAAGCCCTGTCTTTGTTCTAAGAGTGAGTATCTATAGCCATGCAGAATCCAGCATAAAACCTTACAAATTATAGTACAAGCCCTAAAAATAGGAACAGTGCCTTTGAGTATATTTACACAAAATTATTCACAAAAAGATATGATTCTTTGATACAAAATAGTTTAGTGGTATCTAATAGCATAATTGATAAGAACTCCTCAGGCCTCTGCCTACACTCACCTAGTAGGAACCAAGCTAGACAAAAAGCAGGCACACTGACACAGGTGAGCAGCTTCCATCAATTGAGGACCGGGATTAACAGGCCAGAAGAGGAGCATCTTACAGGTGCCTGTTGTACCAGGGCAGGCGTCTATTCAGAGGCCCAATTAGGGAGTCCAGTGCTCTTGATCCAGGGGGCATACAGGTAGCTCAAGCACTTGATGAGCTACAGCAAGCACCTTAGCATTTATTTTTAAAAAGCAGTCCAGAACACACGCTGAACCAGAAAACAAAGGAGGCTTTTAAGTAGTGAAAAAGTAAGCTCATCTGGGGCAAAATGATCCCTGTGGTTTAAGAGCTACCAATCTTTAAGAAAACCAAAATGTTCGCATGTACACCTGTACAACATTCTGTACAACTTTCCACTGCAGCTTAAAAAAAAACTTATGAAAGATGATCTTTTTTTTTGATATCCCATTTTTTATGGACTGAAGATTTCGTAGAAGAAAAAGTTAAAATTTAATAATACCTTACCAGAGTCTCTGAGCTGTGTTCTCCCCCTGGTTAAATTTTCCAACTAGGTCACAGTGTCCTCAGTTGTGCGCTGATGCTAGTTAATACTGCCCGTGGAGATGGTACTCACTGTTGTTAGGACACAGAACAGTCGTAAGTCCCATCTTGGAAAGGCTCCTCCTCCTCTGCTCGCGCTGTGGCCTCCTCTTTCCGGCTTACCAGACTGCCACCTGTGGCCTCGCCCTGGGGAATGTTCCCATGGCCCAAGGGGCCCCTGTTCTCCTCTGCCCGGGCGCTGGTCTGTTCAGGAGTCTTACCCACAGCCAGCGGCTGGAAGGCTTCGGGCTGGACCTGCTCTTCTGTGATCTCACTAAGCTTCTGCAGGTGTGGCTTAATGATGTTTAAAAATGGCTTGTATCCAGGACTAAGCAGAAGAAAAAGGAAATTGGCTCTTATCAGCCACATTCAAAAGGCTCCATAGCATGTTATGGACAGATTCTTACTAAGCATTGATACAGTAGGGTCAGTGATAGATTACAGGGTACAGGAGGAGGCACAGAGGTGGTATAGGAACGGAAAGGCTTTTAGATGCCAAGGCCCCCGTGGAGGGGGCTACACATAATGTAACTGTGAGCACCAACAGCAAAGATGGATATTCTTTATCCAGTATTGCAATTAAAAAGCATATTCTATAATCGTAAACACCATTAACAGGATTTTCAGACTTGAAAAACAGGACCTTCAGAGAACATTTAACCTAAACGAATTTGCCAATTAAGACTAGAAGACTAGAGCCAAGTGAGGGAAACCCCAAATCCACAGGTGACTGGTGACAAAAGGGGTAGATCCCAGGCTCTTCCACTTTCATTCACTATTCTTATTTTGGGCTTGTCAGTAACTGCTATGGAATGTTCAACTCACACAGACCTTAAACGTTTGCTTGTTTTCAGGTTATCATCTTCAATCCCACAGAAGCAGAAATCTCAAGTTCCACCCTAGTTCTAAGGTCATTTGTACTATATTGGTCCTCAGTGACACACATTCACTGACAACAATGAATATGACTCATTTAAAATAACTGGGTCTAAAATGGTAACTAAAGAAAATAATCTTAAAAATTAATATACAAAAGGAGTTTTTATTTCAAGCAACCTACAAATCTCCAAATAAATGAACCAGAAATAAGCCTTAATGTGAAAGAGGGGAAGTCACCAGAGGACAGTCAAGGTAACGAGCCTAATAACTTACCAATCTGTGGAGGCCCATCGGTCCACAGCATGCAGTCCTGTCTTTATGTTCTGTAACATCTCTCCATCTACCTCTGAAGACTGTATAATAACCAAAATCTGGTTGATGATTGAGGATTCTCTAAGAATCAGGCCTATAACAATGCACCAGTCCAGACAGCCTGCCTCCATAAAGACGTGCAGCAAATACCTATATACAGAAGCAGAAACACAGTGACTGATGCTAGGAAGGATCTATGGATGAAGAGAAGGGCAGTCATTATTGGGAAAGCAGCCTATATACCCAATTTGCCCAAACACCCTGAGGAGGCATTCTATGCTTCCAAAATGTTGAGAAACTTACCGAAGCTGGACCTGGGATTTGTGAGGCCCTTTACTCGCCAACTCCATGGAGATATGCTCCAGCTCTGACTGGGTTAGACTGAGTGTGGAGAAATTTTCATCCACCATTGTCCAGTCTCCATCCACCATGGAGCTACTTTCAGTCAAGTCCGTGGCTGAACCAATACTGCATTCATCACCTGATGAAGAATTGTCAAAAGTCACAAACTAGCTTAATGTATGTTTTCCTTCAATTAAAAATATTAGCTGTCTCTCAGATGTTGCTTCCTCTTTAGGATTTTGAGACCAAAACATTAAATTCACTACTAAAATTCCCATGTTACATTAAATAGTAGATGTTTAAAAAAAAAAAAATCAGAGAGGTAACCAGGCATTATGTGCCATATAAAAGAAAAATACACTACTACCTATTAAGCAGTCGTGCCCACCTCTGGAAACAACAAACCTAGCTACAATTTGTTCAAGTCTTTTTTGGGGGAGAGGGAGGTGCCACACAGCTTGTGGGGTTTTAGTTTCCAGGTCCTTGAGGCAGTGAGAATACAGAGTCCTAACCACTGGACTACCAGAGGATTCCCAATCAAGTCTTTAGATTCAATCACCAGTCTACAAGAAGTACAGAAACTGTTTAAACCATGAAGATGCAATCAACTGAAATCCAGTCATGAGAAAATCCACAGAAGCAAGTCTCTTCAATGAATAAATTGCAAGAAGAAAAAAAGATGGGGAAGGGGAACAAGCACTAAAAATGGAATTTAAGAAACATAATCACTGTGTATGAATCTTACTTGGATCTTGATTCAAAGTATTCTTGGGCTTCCCTTGTGGCTCAGCTGGTAAAGAATTCACCTGCAATGCGGGAGACCTGGGGTCTATCCCTAGGGTGGAAAGATCCTCTGGAGAAGGGAATGGCTACCCACTCCAGTATTCTGGCCTGGAGAATTCCATGGACTGTATAGTCTAAGAGACTGCAAAGAGTCAGACACAACTGAATGACTCTTACTTTCTTTTAAACTGCAAAAATATTATGACATTGTAAAACAGCTGGAATTTGAATACTTACTGGATATTTGATGGTATTAAGGAGTTACTGTTAAATTTTTAGAGAGATGTGCCATTATTTTTAAAAAAAAAAGTCCTTTTAGAAATATATACTGAAACATTCACAAATAAAACATATCATATCTTAGATTTAGTTCAATAATACAAGAAGGAGAAAGTGTTTTATCAACAAACTTATTCATGAATTGGTAATAACTTAAGTGGGGGCTGGAGGGAAGGTGCCCATTATAGTATTATTTCTCCTTTTAAAATATGTTTGAAATAATCTCTTTAAAAGGTTTTCTAAAGAAAAGCAATGATGCCACCTCATGTCCATTAGGATGCTACTATTAACAAAATCATCAAAGAAGTGTTGGCGAGGATGTGGCAAAACTGGAATCCCTGCCAGTGTTGATAAGAAGTAAAGTGGGGCTGCTGCTATGAGGAAAAAGTTGAAAACAGAATTATCACATGAGCTGACAATACCCAGAATTGAAAACGGTCTCAAAGAGACTTCCCATATTCATAGTACTCCCCCGTTCTTTGCAGCATAATTCACAATAACCAAAAGGTGGAAGCAATGCAAGTGGCCACTGATGAATGGATAAACAAAATGTGCTTTGAACACACAATAGAATATTGCCAAACCCGAAAAAGGAAGGAGATTTCCATGCATGCTACAACCAGGATGAATTTTGAGAACGTTATCTAAGTGAAATAAGCCAGACACCAAAAGACAATTACACAGGGACAGAAAATAGAATGTAGTTGCCCGGAGTTGGGGGAGGGAGAGATGGAGAGTATTCTTTAATGGGTATAAAGTTTTGCTTTTGCAACGTAAAAAAGAGTTTTGCAGGTTGATTGCCCAAGAATATAAATGAACCGAACACATTAAAATCCTTAAAGTAGTAGATTTTACATGTATTCTACTACAATAAAAGAAGCCATGGCTTCTATATGCCTCCCTACATAGGAGCAGCTCAGACAACAGTGAGCATACACTGAAAATCAAGCATCAGGTGGATCTGGCCATTGAAGCCGCAGAATCAGACCAACTGCTGCTTCAGCTCTTATATAAACCTAAACAACATGAATCACTTTAAAGCTTCTTCAATTTGTAATTCACCCATTACTATAATTGCAGAAGACACACATTTTTTTGGTAAAGGGTCAGACAGTAATCTTAGGCTTTGAAGGCTGAGATGCAGGGTATCATGCAGGAATTTAGAAGATAAAAAAATTTTCCCATAATTTTTTACAGCTGAAATAAAAAACAGAAGATAACTGGTAACAATTTTTTATAATACAGGTCCACCTATGAGAAGAATGGGATTCTTTACACATGGATAAAGTTTTATTTACTTGAGGTTCAAAGTTAGTGTTTTGGTATCATCAAAATTGATTACAAAGGTTCATTTATTAGTGTTTAGCTGTAGTGAGGTTTTACCTGTTTCATTTATGTAAAATAAACACGGCAAAGTATAATAAAAGTGATTTTGGCCTTGTGCTAGTAACTATTCACCTGTCCAGCAGATACTAATGCTAATTCTCAAGGACACATCTTGAAAGGAGTGAAGCTCTCTCTGAAATGCTACGTACGGCATATAAACTTTCCTCCAAAGAAACTAATGAGGAGCTAGGATTTAAAATGATATCTACCTTTATTAGATAAAGGTGACAGGAAGGCATCTTGCATCTGTGGCCCGTGAGATGAGGCTGTGTCTATTTCTTGATGAGCAGGACCAATGTTGCCGAGCCAGCTCTGACTTCGTTGGACATTAGAGACGCCAGCATCTATCTCGAGGTTTATAAATGGGTCAGCTGACTGTGACTTTAACAGCTGCTCTCCCACTGCAAGGTAGGAAACACACACACAAAATGGAATCAAAGGTGCACACACTGCCACTTCCAGTTCAGTTCTTTCAGCTTCTCTTCCCCCACCAACTCCAAACACGAAAAGTTCAAACCCAATCAATGTCGCTACACTGCATCACCCATCCATGAACCAGGGAGGCTGGACTGGAACAGAATGCACTGACCAGATAATGCCACCGAGCAGTCATCTTCTAGCATTATTTAACTTACCAGAGACTAGGCAAAACCTTAGTCATCCTTAAATGACTTTCCTTGGTTTTAAGATGACATGAAACTTCCAAATGCCATAATAAAAAGGGTTTTGTTTGAATTGTCGTAAGAAATAATGATTTCAACCTGAACTAAAAAAACCTAAAATTTTTTTTTTTACCAAACTACAGTTCACTTTGCCCTCTCCTAATTTAGAAGATGGCCCAAGCTCTCAAAGACATATTTTTACCATTTCTCTGGAATGAATCCTGTCAGGTAGGTCACAATTTAGCTTATTTTGAGATCTGTGGCTAACCAATGCCAAAGTGAAAGTCGCTCAGTTGTGTCCAACTCTTTGCGACCCCATGTACTATACAGTTCATGGAATTCTCCAGGCCACAGTACTGGAGTGGGTAGCTGTTCCCTTCTCCAGGAGATTTTCCTGACCCAGGAATTGAACCAGGGTCTCCTGCATTGCAGGAAACTTCCTACAAAAAAAAAAAAAAAAAAAAAGTGTGGTATCTTCTATACTCAGTCAATGCTCAACTTGCTGATAATCTGAGAAAACAATTGGTTGGATTTATAAATTAAACTTCAAAGTCATAAGGCCAAGAGACACATGATCTACTTTTATTTACATCCTTAGTCAAATGGTGGATGTTCCAACTGATCTACAAAAAGTCAGCTTCTATCTAAGATTGGAATGAAAAGACTTCTTGAATATCAACTAACAGAAAAATGTCTAAACATTTGGAGCAAATACAATTCTTGTATAAGTAACACAAAGCCTATATTACCTGTTCGGTATTTTCCATTTTTGAAAGGAGAACTGACAGAAGAAGCTGGGATGATGGGAAGTGGCCAAAGGAAATCTTTGTGGAGCCTCTTCAGGGCCAACACAAAGTTGTCTACTCGGGCAGCACGTGTACGCTCCTTGCACAGCCAACTAATGAGTTCAAAGCCCAACTGGGCTGCAAAGCAGCCGAGATCCTTTAGCCGAACTTCTTCTAAGAGACGCCGAGCGTGTCTCCAGAGCATCATATCAATATACATGTTCTCAGCACAGTCACTGTCTTTGCTCCATCTGTAAGTGGGAACACAAGTAAGCTACAGAACAAGCTTCACATACTTCTTATGAAGTAGCACTGAAAATGCTGACAAGGAGGTAGGAGATTGAGGGAAGAGGAAGATCAGAGCTTCTCCATGAGATAGCACACCTGTTGAACAGTAGCTGGAACACAGTAAGTAGCCTCTTAAACATGTCTGTAAAAGTACAGAATAGAAAACAAAAAGGAGACTGACAAAGCCAAATCAGGAAGAGGATAGTGACTGGATGAAGTAAAGAAAGGAAGCAAACAAATGCTGTATTTGAAAAGACCAATGAAAAGAGGAAAGGAGATCAGACCAAGGAGACTAAAGAGAAGCAAAGTGAAATGTAGTCTCTTAATGTGAATTATACAGACACATAAGAAAAAAACGGATTTAAGAAATGAATGACTAAATATCGTCTGTTACCCCTTATTCCTATGAAATGGTGTGTCGCAACGGTTTGGTACTGGGGTGATGGGGTGCCTTCAGAGAGCAGTACTGGAGCAGGACTACCTGCACTCTGAACTTGGCTCTGCCACACAGTTTTGTGAATATAGAGTTTATTTTTCTGGGCCTCTGTTTTTCACCTGTATAATGTGGATAATAACAGTATATTTACCCATACGGAGCTGTTACTGAAAGACCTATACACTGAAATGTTTGAATTGTGCCTGGTGAGCAGTGAGCACATAGTATATATTAAACACCACTCACATTCAGGGTATAGCTGAGTAGCTACTGTTTGCCTGGCAATTGTTTTATAGTCTTTCACGGTTGCATGTAACTTGTTTACGGTGTGTGTGTCTGGGTGTGTGTGTGTGTTGGGAATGCAGGTGTATTAATGGCTCTGATAAGAAAACGCTGTAAAACATCACAATAAAAATGTTCAGCAAGCTCTCATTCTGTGTCAGGTGCTGCAGGAAGAGCACACACAGAATATAAAAGAAAGGGTTAGGGGAGAGGAAGAGACCAAGAGCCCAGACCACATAACAACGCAGGAAGGAGAACAAGAACCTCACAAAACAGGCAAATCTTATTTTACAATGTTCAGCGCGAGTTCAGAGCTACCCTTCAGGGCATAGTAACCCATCTACATATAATACAGGTTTCAGACTCCAGGATACACTTTTTTGGCACGAACTGTTTAATGACTTCTCCACTCAAGAGAGTCACAAGAGAGTCCAGTACAGGAGGACTAAAATGTCAAAAGGTACACTGGGAAAGAATGGGAAAACTGTTGACTGTAAGAAGGCTTTTGAATTATTTGCAGATCTATCTTCCTTTTTATTCTGGTCCTCTATTATCAGAGGTAATTTAATGTTAGTCACATTTAGAATGGGCACATCAAGACCTATTCTAGTACAAAGGGCAAAAATACTACAAAGAATAAAGAAGTGAATTTAGGAGAAAGAAAAAAGGGAAGCCTTTTGGGAATGTAAAAAGGAACTGCAATAAGATCAGTTTTTTCCTAAGATCCAATTTTACAAAATACTCTGAAATGCAATGTGTTATAGAATTCCCTAAAAGCAGGAACAGTTCTTCATTCTTTTACCTTTTTCCAGAAGGACCGGATGGCATACTTAGTGTTTTCTGTAAGCTGAATTTACTAGCAGGAACACTGTCAGCTGACTGGGATAAACTGATGCTTCGATTCCGGAAGAACTCAAATCCACCACCACCTGAACTAGGTTCCTATGATTACACACAAAGTGCAGTATGGTTAGAGGAAGATGCCACGTGGGTGTGTGGCCCAGCAGAGCTGTGCAATTCTTCAACTAACCTGAGCTGTAGGTGTGGATGGGGGCGTCTCAGATTCTCCAGAGCCAATGGCTTTCAGAAATCGAATCATGTGTCGACACAGGTCCCACTTGCCTTGTTCCAGGGCTGTGTTGAAAAGAAGGGTGGCATGTTGCCTACTTACTGCTGGGACTTCCATGTTCTAGAAAAACAACCAAGAATTCCTTTTATACTACAAATGATTTGAGAAGATATGAGTAATTCTTTATCTCCATGCTTCCCTAAACCCAGACAAGTAATGCAGATGTAGCACTGTAGGGAATAATTTACTAGTAAAATCAAAAGAAGCATTAAAAAGTACCATATAAGAAGAAGTGAGGCAAATACTCCCCTGGGGTAATATAATTTATGATTTCTTGCACTCCCATTACTGCCAGATATCTTAAACTTTATACATTCTTTCATTTCTCCTAGTGACTCTCAAAAGAGGTATATCATTCTCATTTTACACATGAGAAAATGGAGTTAAACAACTTGTTGAAATTATGCATTTAAAACTTTTTTAAAATTGTAATTGCATGGCAATGCAGAGTGTAATGCCCATGTACAAATATAAGCACAGGAAAAAATGGTAAATAGTATCTCAGTATTAATATGAAAATTAGTTTGATTCTGTAGTCTTCCTGAATATGTCTCAGAAACCCCCAGAATTCTGTAGACCACACATTGAGAATCCCTTGCCCTCAAGAGTGTTAGAAATCCAAAATGAAAGAAGTCTGGTTCCCAAAAATAGGACTGTTAGATGAGAGAGAAATAAAAATATATGTTCTAAACAAAGAAAGAAATAAACAACTTGTTGAAGATCAGCAGAAAAGCAAGAGTATAAATTTGTCTTTCTGACTCCAAAAAAGCTCTGGTCTATGTCCTGTGACAGAACTTTCTGAGGATGTGACTTAATAAAAAACTGCTTTGGGCAACAGTATGTACTACTGCTACACAATGGGCATCCACAGTGGTTCTTTCACAGATTTAATCTTGCTGCTTGCCCTGGCCTTCATGGAGAGGCACCTAACAGGCAAGTTCAACTATAATTATCATGTCAGTCACAACTTAGGAATCCTGATAAAGTTGCTAATTCCATTGCTTGGGAGATCACTGAAATCTAAGCAGTGACCTAAACTAAACAAACAGACAAAAAACTGCATTTTTATCTTGTTTCTGTTTTTATGATTGTGAGGCCTTTTAAGAATAGCCAGAATCTCAGGGCCACCCACCTTCTGCCAGAATATTTCCTCTGACTTCAGTCAGCCGCCATGAAGGAAATGCTGACAGGAAAACTGCTTCAGGCAGAATCTCAAACCAGGTTTATGGTTAGCTTCTTTAAACAATAAAAACAACTCTGCGGTAATTTGGAAGAACTTTTACCTCTCAGCAATTCCATGCCACTAGGAGAGAGATTACTGTGGAGGGCTCAGACAAACCCACTAATATTCAGAATAATTATTTACTAGTATGTTTATTATATATTTTGATAATCATATGTAATATGTGCATATTATATGTATTATAACACATTATGTGTATATACATACACAGGCTTCTCTGGTGGCTCAGACAGTAAAGAATCTGCCTGCAATGTGGGAGACCTGGGTTCGATCCCTGAGTTGGGAAGATCCCCTGGAGGAGGGCATGGCAACCCACTCCAGTATTCCTGCCTGGAGAATTCCCATGGACAGAGGAGCTTGGGCTATAGTCCATGGGGTCCCAAAGAGTCTGAAACGATTGAGCAACATTATTCAAAATAATACTGTAAACTCATTAATTTGTTTCAGGCCTATTTATGGGCAAACAGGATTAAAAAAAAAAACCCCAACCCTGCAATGCTACTTTTTAACAGTAATTTTCTGCCATCATATAGTAAGATTGAGTTCTTCAAAAGTAAAGATAAAAAGTGAACAGAAAACTTGACTCTAATAGTTCTTTTTTCCTTTGTAGTATTTACTTATTTGGCTGCACCGAGTCTCAGTGGCAGCATGTGGACTCTTCAACTGCAGCATGCAGGATCTAGATCCCCGAGACCAGGGATTGAACCCAGGCCCCCTGCATTGGGAGCATGGAGTCTTAACCATTGGACAACCAGGGAAGTCCCTGTACTAGTTCTTTAAGCACGATCACAGTGCCAACCAAGGACATTTGCTTTCTTTTTCCTCTAGGTTTATGCTCACTAATTCTTACACATTTACAAGAAGAAAACTGTTACCTGTAAGATAATAAGGTAAGACGCAGCAGTATCTAAATCCTGAGCCATCAAACATTCTTCAAATAAGTCCTTGGGGTTTCCAACAGCTGCAAAAAGGTAGTTCCACAGGGCATACTCAGTCTTCCTGGCACAGTGAACAACTGTCTGCAGGAAGAGGGGGAACTCGGTGATAAATTTTGCCACCGTGGGAAGCAGAGGGTCGGGAATGGGCTCCCGTGAGGTAGCTTCTTCTTCCAGCACTTCATGGAGCATGAGCTCCAGTACGTGGGGAAAGTAAGGCAGTGCGGCACAGGACTGGGCTAAGAGCAGAGCTTGCTCCCCGAGGTTCCTCACCAGCAGCTGACGCAAAATGTGATGGAGGTAGATCTGAGAGGTTCTCTCCACGACACAGAAAGGGAAGAGCACCTCCAGCTGTTCCCTAGCGCTGTTCCGAGAATACAGAGAATCGTAGAGCAGAGTGTCGTTGACAGCACCAAGGACTAACGCATCTTCAAACAGAACAGCCAGGGGGTAGATGTTTATGTGGAAAGGCAGCATGATCCGCTGGGACAAGAAGGAATGGGGCTTGCGGTGATCCCTGGGGAAAAGAGGGAGCCAGACTTTCATCCCGGCACCTCCACAGCTCAGCCAGAGGGCCTCCAACAGGTGACGCTTCTGTTTATTTGCACGACATGTGGTCCAGACATTTTCAACAGACTGGGCTAGTACAACAGGAGGACAGAATGGCAACTGGAGAAAAAGAGACTGAAATCAGTTCTTTTCCCATTAAATTTGTAGATTGAAGTTTTCCTAGGTACTAGTTTCTCAAGTCTTTCAAAATAATAGTATAAATTCTGGGGAAAATTAGAGGAATCTGTTTAAAGTTAATAATACTGCCCTGCCTTTCAAAGTAAGTGTACTTAAATCTAAAAACAAAACAACCCCTCTCCCCAAGGAACTTCACCAATTTATCCTGTTTTTCCATTAGAATTATTCCAAACAATAACACCTAAGCAGTAACATCTGGCATACAGAACATTTTATTATCACTTTAGGATCTTATCCTCCACTTTCCACAGTCTTGCACCCAAAGGCTTACAACTAATTTTATACACTTTCTCAGTTTCCAAATCATAAGATAATACTCTGCTCTTAAATTCTTTTATCCCCTCATCCTTCTCCCAGACATTCTTTACATTTTAAGTGACTCTCATGTAACTCACAAGTTTCCTTTGGTTAGGGTTGCTGTCCTTGTCTCGGATCTGAGGGCCGGACCTGTCCCTCTGCATCATGATGAGCTGTCCTGCCAGATTCAGCATAATGCTCTCTGCATCACGAGCCTGAAAGGAAAATAAATTGGATTCATATGAATTAACAAGTATATTTTCAGCATTTCCCCCACCAAGGCATAATGCTTACAGGTTAAACAAACAATACTGAGTATGTATTATGGTCAGTCATTCTGTTAGACTCTGTTGGAGTCAAGGAGCTGTCTGGCTCCAGCAGTACAAGCTTAACACAATGCAATTAATAATTAATTAATGAAAAAGTGATGGCAGAGTTGAATTATCCTGAAAAAACTAAGAGACTTCCAGAAGTTCATAAAAGTGAGACCTTGTTTCAGTGACCTGGTGGGCATAGCTAGCAAAGGCTTAAGGATGAAGTGGGACTTGAAGGGTGAGGATGACATACATGGGTGGGAGAAAAACGTTTGGTACTTTAGTTGAAGAATGAAATATAAATGACACAAGAAGATAAAATAGTTCTACTGGGAAAGTGAGAACAATCTGGCTAGATTAGGGATATTACAAGAAAAAATACTGATGGTAACAGACCTTCAAGGAGGGCTTGTAAAGTCAAGTAAAAATATATCAGGAAATAAGCCACTACTTATGGTCCTTGAATAAAAGTTATTAAAAATTCTGAGTTATTCAGGATGGATGACTGAGGGGAGGAAGATATCATGGGTGGTAACTTCAGGAAAGAAGTAAATAGTCTGTGTTTTATTAAGGAAAATTTCAATCAAACCCCAAAGTGAAAACCTAGTATTCCCATCTTTAAGTTTGAGGAGCACTGCTTTAAAGTATATTTTCAGCTATCAAGTCATTTTTACTTGTAAAGAGGAAGAACATTTTGATTAAAACAAACCAAAAGCTTACTTATATTCTAGACATGAAGGATAAAAAAACAAAGCTGAGTCAAAGATGATTTCAGGGTGCTGAATCTAGGTGAGGTGCTAGAGAAGTTGTGGTCTTCATGGACAGAAGTTAGAAGGAGATAATAACTTAGGAAAGGGAATCTGAAGAGTTTCCTCTTACTGCCCATTAAATTAGAATCTAAAGACTTCCAGATAAAGATGTTGTGAGAGATGACTAAACTGGAGATGAATACCAGAATCATTGAACCATAATGGTAAGGCTGGTAAACTGAAGGTAACAGATGAATTTTCTGAAGCAAAGTATGTGGCAGCAACAGAGCAAAGGACCACTGGCTAAGCTTTTGAAGGCAAGAAGAGAAACAAAGCATGATGCCACGAACCAAAGGAGGAGAGAGTTTTAGGAAGGAAAGGACGATGATTAAGATGGCATGGATTGTGTCCTAGCTTTCACTCCTGCTGGCTGGATGAATTTAAGCTCCAATATCATTTAGGGTTCAGTCAGGAAAACAACCATCACCCTATGTATTCTACTTGCAAAAAATAATCAGATACATGAAATGCTCATTTGTACTGCTCTAAGACACAAGAGATTGTGTGTAAAGAAATGGCAAAAGGATGCTGAATACTTATAGACTTTGTCACTCATTTTTGCTTTATATCATCCAGGTAGGTAATAAGCATGTTAATTTAAAATGCAGGAATTTGAAAAATTACCCCACAAAAATCTGGAAACAACTGTCACAAAGCTCAAGAATTTTACTTGGAAAGGAGTCTTCCGTTCCCAATTTAGCACATAAACTAAAAAGTTGAACATCTGTCCATAACACATGAGAAACAGTAAATAACTTAAGAGTTAGGAGAAGGAAAAATGGAATTGAAAAGCTGTGTGAGAATTATAAGAACTAGAGAGGAGCGGAAACCGAACATGCAATCCCAAGAATCAAACAGTATGACTGGAGACTGGCATAGAGACAAACGGGTTTCCCTGGTAGCCCAGATGGTAAGAATCTGCCTGCAATGCAGGAGACCCAGGTTCGATCCCTGGGTTGGGAAGATTACCTAGAGAAGGGAATAGCAATCCACTCCAGCATTCTTGCCTAGAGAATTCCATGGGCAGAGGAGCCTGATGGGCTACAGTCCATGGGGTCACGAAGAGTCAGACATGACTGAGTGAATAACACACACACACACCCACAAACTCCTCAAACACTTCCAAAGACCTGAAGAACATCCACTGCAGTTTACTAAATATGTTAATGTTCATAATGACCACTTTTAAGTTTTCAGATAGTAAATTCACCACTGTATTTTATATTATTTCATTAAAAAAACCCAACAAAACAGGGCTTCCCTAGTGACTCAGTGGTAAAGACTTTGCCTGCCAATCCAAGAGACATGGGTTCGATCTCTGGTCTGGAAGATTCCACATGCCCCAGAGCAACTGAGCCTGTGCTCTCGAATCTTGGAGCTGCCCTTACTGAAGCCCACACACCCTAGCGCCAGTGCTCTGCAACCGGAGAAGCCATCGCGCTGAGAAGCCTGTGCACTGCAGTTAGAGCAGCCCCCGCTTGCCACAGCTAGAGAAAAGTCTGCTCAGCAATGGACCACCAGCACAGGAAGAAATAAACACAGAAAATTCTCTATTTTTCCCTTCAGCTCTATCCACACAGTCAACATTTTTTACTGATAATATCACAGTACATAAGAACAGGTGACCATTACAGCCCTCTCAAGCAACTTTGATGAACTTTTCAGAAACTGAGTGTAACACAAAAGCTGGGACCACATGTATCCTCAAGGTCCTAAATCTGAAGGAACCCAGCAAACCATCTAAAATCCCTGGTAGGTAATTCTCATTGGAGCATCAGAGACAAGGGGCTCACCTGTCTCCTCAGGGAGGCCACCTTACTGTTGAACAGATCTCATTGCTGGTTTTTTGTTGTTAAATCAAGACTTGCTTTGCTTTTTAAACCTTGGCCTTCTCTCTGTGCAAGATGTAATCTATTTCCTCTTATCTTTCAACTTCTTATTCTGCTCTTTACAAAGTTAAGTATCTCCTCTTTGTAAAGGGGCCTCTTAATTAAAATGGGGCACCCAGTGTTATTAATCTTCTGACTGCCTACTCTATCTAAAATATTCAAGAAGTCTTTTTCTTTAATATGACTTCAAACATGATGAAAAGTACATAAAATGCACACACCCCCCATCTTATTCTCATTATTCACATTAACAATTACTGAGGTTTGTTTCACCTAACCCTTTTCTCTTTTTATTAATACTTATTTTGCCAAAGTATTTTAAAGGAAGATATCATGCCATTTTACTCGTATACATTTAGTAGGCATCTCTCAAATATAGGGACATTTGATTATATAATTACAACGCCAACATCACATCTAAATTTAATAAAATTAAGAACTATTTCTCAGTGTCATCTCTCAGTCAATATCACTAATTGTTTTAACAGTGTCTTTTTGTAGCCTATTGGAATCAAGATACAAATGACCTTATGAATTGCATTTTTTTGTTATAGCTCTAAAGTCTTATTTAAAAGAGTCTTTTCTTTTTTCCTCCACATTAATGACCTGTAGTTTTCCTACAGAATGTTATTAAACTAAACCTCTATCCTTGTATTTTTTATGAATAGAAAATGACTCGAGAAGCTTGATTTTAGTTCAGGCTCAATGCTTTTGGCAGTAATTCTTCATGTGAACCTCAGGCTGCATCACCCCAGGAAGCATGCATGGTTCTCCTACTTTTAGTGATGCTAAGATTGACTAATGAGGCTTAGGCATGACAACTCAATACCTTCATTGTGAAGTTCCCATCAACCTTTCATTGATTTCAACTGGTGGTCACTGAATCCACTCATTTTTTCAAAGGCTGCAAAACTGATTCTTAATTCTCAAATTCCTTCCATATCTTTTAGCTAGAGTTCTTCTGGAAAACATTCCTTTTTTATTAACTAGGACTATCTGGTTACATGAAATATGAGTTTGCAGAGGAAATGGAACCTGTATTTTAAAGGCACTCAGTGGAAGTGCCTTAATAGAAGTTTTAAAAGACTAGACAGACAGGGATGACAAGTAAATCCACACAGAACTTTTCTTTGAAGATGGGTTCCACATTGACATGAAGTTTGGAAACATAAGTTATGCAACCAGGGTCCTGGTGGCAACGCTACCTACACAGTTACTTTAACCAGAAGCTATGGAGTATCCCTTCCTCTTTGCTCACAATTAACTAATCATGGGATCCTCTATATGTCATATTCCTTCTACTTCTTTCTATCTTCTTTTCACTACCCAAGTTTGGGGCACAAACACCATTCACCTAGATCACTGCAATGGCCTCTTAGCTGCTCTCCCTTCATCCAGTTTTGTCCAATTCTGGTTCATTTTCTTCCTTTGTAATGTTTTCTCTAATATTACAAAGCTTAGATCTAATAATATCTAGTTTAAAACACTTTAGACTTTAAGACAAAGTCCATAGTATCAATAAGACTGTCATACTCTATGTTCCAGTCACTGTGAAATCTCTTCTAATTCCCTGAATGTGTCCTGTTCTCTCTTATCTACAGGCCTTTGAACTGTTGCCTCTGACTGAAATTCCTCTTTACTTAGATAACCACCACTTAATTCTTCAGGTTTCAATTTAAATGATAGAGAAACCATCTGTGATTGCTTAGACTACTCTAGGCTTTTGTTATACAGTGTAACTTTTAT
The DNA here is from genome assembly GCF_014754425.2 of Oryx dammah. NCBI lineage: Eukaryota > Metazoa > Chordata > Mammalia > Artiodactyla > Bovidae > Oryx > Oryx dammah. The sequence continues at coordinate 38,284,774 of NW_024070185.1, forward strand.
ACACAGTATAACGTTTTAACACAGTATCACTTTTTGGTATACACAGTAACCTGTATTACTTTTTGGTATACACATCACATTTGTATTAATTATCTATGTAATTATTTCTTTCCAGTATTAGCAAAAACCATGTTTGTTTAGTTGGCACTGTAACCCAGCATCTTCACACAAAGCAAATTCTATATATTTAGTATGTATTTTCTGAACAAATTAATAGTTCCTAATATCAAATTAAAACACAAAGACCCAAACACTCTAAAGAGCTCTGGTAACAGAATGGTACCTGCTGTGGCATTTTCAAGGTGATTCCATTCTCTGTACTCACTGATGTCAGAGTGATAGATACCACTAGGAAAGGGTGAGGAATGTAGCGTGACATGGATACTTCCTGAAGAACCTGAATACCAGCAGTATTTGGACTATAAAAGAGAAAGAAACAACAATTCTAATGAGTTTTTACACCTCAACAACTCTAATGAGTTCCCCCCCCCATTTCCACTACAAATAGTATCAGAGTTTACGTTTATAGGGGCCCCAAATACTTTCTACCTACCATTTCCACCTCCCCAAGTATCCTTTAAAGAGCAGACTGACAAGGCTGTGGCACCCAAGAACACAAATGGAGATGAGGGGAGGGAAAAAAGGGAGTAAGATATAGAAAGTAAAAAAGAAATTGGGAAGAAGCTTACAGGAATAGCTTAGTCAGGTGAGAAATAGTTGGGTGAGGAAGGAAATGGGTTCTATCTAAGGTGATCTGTTTTTATCTTTATAAAAGATATCCTCAATTACTAAGCTACTTCAGCAAACACACACTTCATAGCTTTTTTATAAAAAGAAACAAAAGCCATCTGAGAACAAAATAAAACTCAAGAAGTGTGGTCTAAATGCTGCAAGTCAGCCAGACGCCAAGAAGAATATAAGTAACATACACAAAGAGCAAGATGACTGTCAGTTTTTCCTTTTCTGGACTACAGCCATCTAGGCCACTGAAAATGTATAAGAGTCTGCTAAGGGCATGCTTCCTAAGCCACTAAAACTATAGAAATACTATAAATTTCCCCAAGTTTCTAGAACACTAGGAAAATTAATAACAACCTGTTATCAAGATGTGTAAAAAAAATTAATATTTAAAATTTTACCCCATCCCAAACTAGTGTTTTTTTTCAAATGAATCCAATAAGATTAGCTGAAAACATTGGTAAAGCTTTATAGTTTATTTCTTTTGGTAGCTAAAAAATAACTACCATACAAAGATCACTAATTAAAATTCCTTGCTTTACGAAACTCTTAAAACAAAGGAAATCAAATATAAAATTAGAATAACTGTTTTGAGAAATAAAACTACAAAGGAAGCATGATAAATAAGAGCAAAAAATGACTCTATATATTTTATATACTTACCCATCAGATTTTCTTTCAATACTATAAAGGCATATTGAACAGTCTGCTCTAAAAACTATTACCATGTCCCGGAAGACACTAAGCAGTAATGTTTCTGCTTGTGTTTTGGTGACATGAGCAAAAGCATTGTCCAGATTTGAGGTTCGCAAATACACTCTGAGCTGTAGAAAATAAAAATAAAGACAACTGTAAAAAGAAGATACCTACCACCATGGATGACTAAATACTAAATACTAGACATACTGTTTTTTAATTTACTTTTTTTCAAGAGGAGCTAAAGACTAATTTGAGCATTAATAATAAGTGGATGTTTCTATATTGACAAGGTAGGCACATTCTACAAATAACTAAAATATGAGTGATCAAAACTGTGATGTACTATTATGAGATACTCCTTTTAGACCTGCATATTTAGACATGACATCAGGAGATGTAGTTTCTCAAAAAATAAATATATAAATCAATCAATGTATCTCTAAGGACAGACATTCTTATAAACTTTTCAACTTTTAACTATTTTTTATTAGTTACAAACTTTATAGAGAATGGCTAAAATCATTAGAAAAAGTAATCACAGAAGTCCTGATTATTCCTTTTTTAAAAAAAAAAAAACAGTAACTTGAAAATCTCATTAGCTAAAAATGTGGAATTTTTGATTACAAGGAAAATGTCTCGTTCATTTTCAGTAGATTATTTTTATATAGATCAAACAATGCTGTGAAAGTGAAAATTGTTAGTCACTCAGTTGTGTCTAACTCTTTGTAACCCCACGAACTGTAGCCTGCCTCTATCCATGTGATTTCCAGGCAAGAATATTGGAGTGGGTTGTCATTTCCTTCTCCAAGGGATCTTTGGCGGGCAGATTATTTATTGTCTGAGCCACCTGAAAAGTCCTTAAATAATGCTTAATATCTTTAAAATAAAAAATTTATTATTTCTGAGAGAACAAAAACATACCTCTTCTTGACGATCACTTATGTTATAACATGCAAGGACAATAAAATCATTCCACCAGGCTAAGCCACCTGTCACAATCATATTCTGCTCCTTAAAAAAAAAATTTTACATTTATTCCTGACAGTAATACATTTGTAAAATATTCCTAATCAGACAATGAAAGCTCTAATTATTTCTGTTCTACTCTCTATTCTTCCCACCCCACAACATTAAGTGTTACTTGAGGGACTTTATTAATAATGATTCAGATCCTATTTTTGAAAAAAAAAAAAAAAATGTGTATTTCTGTAAGGCAGAAAGTACATCATTCAAAGTAACTGGGAACCATGTAGCATCGTTATTCCACATTCAATACATCTTGGTTTACATTCTGGCTTTATCATTTATCAGCTGCCTGACTCTAAATCCTATATAAAATGGTAATAGTAGTGCCCTCACTGGGTTGTTATTAAGATCCATGAGATATATGAAAAGTGCCTGGTACATAGTGGGCACCTAGTAAATGCCAACTTCCTTTTCTATTCCTCATATTTGATTCTTGCAAAATCCAAATGCATGTTTGTATGCTACCAAGATGTTTATATTGTACACAGACAAGCAGGAAATGATCTCAAATTTTGTGGAGATTTATTCCAATAATATCTGACAAACTCTACCTGAAATGGAAGAGTAAATTCTCAATTACAGGATTAGTTTCTGATCTTAACAAGAATTAAAAACTAACTATCTCAATGGACATGAACTTGGGTGAACTCCAGGTGATAAGGGATGGGGGGGCCTGGCATGCTGCAGTCCAAGGGGTTGCAAAGACTTGGACACAACTTAGCGACTGAACAACTATCTCAATACAAAATCCATTATCAAATACCAAGTACCTTATCAGAACTGACCCTTGGACATAATTCAGTCATTTTGTAATGTTTTTACTTTTTAGTAAGTAAACAGGGGTTTACTCTATACTTAATTATATTGTAGTTCTCCCACACTTTGACAAATAGGTTTTTAATTTCAAAAAGACTAACCTGGGTAATGTTTCCAAAAAGCTTCCATTTTTTGGTGAGTAAAGAGTAATGTGCAAAACCAAACTTGCCAACAACAGCAATATTCTGGCCAAGCTTATCAATAGCTGAAAACTGAATTTAAAAAAATTAAGATCTCTTCCTTGAATTTTTTATTTAGACATAAAGAGCTAAGGATTATGTCAGGACGGCACACTATTAATAAACATTTGCTAAGTGAATTAAATGTAAAATGCTAAATTCAAAAATCATATTTAAATTATATTTAACAAAATTATAGATTTACACTAACAAGGTACAAGGAATCAAGTATTGAGACTTTTATCAATGCACCCACTGAAAAGCTCAATCCCCAGAATACCTCTTGCAGCACATGCCATCCAATGAAAGTTAACACCAACAAAGTAACAAATAACTCACCCGTATAGGCCAATTGCTCTCTAGATAGGTGCTGGAAATCTAGGAAATAACATATCAGTTTGTAAGACTTTTGAAATGTCTACTATATTTAAATGTAAAGCATTAGCATCATAATATGAGATTCATTTTCCTGTAATGTTTACAGTGCTCCCAAATAATTGAGTATTATTGGCAGCCAATATTGCATATCGCCTGTCTTATCCATTTCACTATATGTTTCTAGACATCAGGCTTTCCTCTTTTTTCTCTATACTGTTTTTGTTTGTTTGTTTTAACTACTGAACACTCAATCAATAATGGAATGACAAAAGACAGAGAAGCATCTACAATGGTAGCCAAGAACCGTGTAGATAAACAGTCTGGTTTTGCTGATATGAACCATCTCTAAAATCTTATCTAATAAAATCAGAGCCTCAGCAAGAGTTGTTGTTTTTTTTTTAAATAGCACTCTTTCTTATTTTTATATTTTTCTGATTAAAAAAGCAATGTACGCTTATAAATTTTAAACAATATAAAAGTACACGAAGTACAAACTAAAATTCTTCTCTTACATCACTGCTCAGGGGAAACAACTAATTAGTTTTTATTCCGTCTCTAAACAGCCATGTACACATAAAAGTGTGTGTAAGTCATGGCTATTTATTCACCTACAAGACTTTTAATATATTACAGATACGAACTCTTCATCTGCAACATCAGCAATAGATGTATCTTTCCATGCTGTCTCATTTTTGCACATGGTGTCATTTTATTACTCTAATGAGAATTTTAAACTTAAAAAATCCTCTGTGAGATATCAATGCAGATTAAGTCAACTCTAGCTTTATTGAGACTGTGACCTCTCTCTTCGTCTGCTGATTAAATAGTTTCATGAACACATGGTGAATGAAGGGTGAAAATTAACAGAACAACAGAACAAAGGAAAAATCTTCTGTTCCTGGAATAACTACTGAACCTTCTATTTATTTATTTTCCTTTTACTCAAAGAAAAATTATTACATATTTTAAAATGGAGAGCCAAATGAAAAAGCCAAGTAAATGCAATCAAATCCAATAAGCTTCTTTGTGTAATGTGAAGACAAAACCAAAGTCAAGCAAAAAAAAACCCCCAAAAAACCTGCTGAAAACATCTGTATTAATCTTGATAAAATTTATTCATAAAACTATTTTTGTTAGACTTCACTTACTATCCAGTTAGTCAACCTAAAATCTAAATAAATTAATAGCTTTTAGTACATTAGGAAGTTCTTAACCCCAGAACTGTTTATGTGTGGATGCCTACTTTAGAGAATTAAGTGATAGACATACTTGAAGAATGCTAAACTTGTATCTTAACAGATATGCTGTACCATTCAGGCCAACTAGTAAAATTCATTATGATGGGTGAAATTAGTGCAGAATAATGGTAATCTGAGGTAACGATCAGGTAGCAAAGTAAAATTTGAAAGCAGTTTTGTAGGGGGCTATAAGTGAAATTCTTTTTTTGAATGAAGAAAATAAAAATAGTCACTTGAAGGATATTCCTGGAGTGCAACTGGGCTAGCACCCAAGACACTGAAAAAACAAACAAAAAACCCAAAATGCCCCACTTCCCCCAAACCTTAGTATTTCATAGTATTTATGAAATGTGTGAGTGGGTAAAGTGGGAATTGAGATCTCACTGCCAAAGTGGATTCCAACACGAAGTTTCTAATCACAGGAACCAAGGTTAAATCTTATTATTTGATCACACTCTGATGAATATCTCTAAGAGAAAACAATGTATTCTTCAATCTTCCAAAAGTATATGAGATGCCACAAATGGCAAATGGTTTGCTTTGAAAACTTACATTGAAGCTTTATTTATACAGTTTTATGTCTTGAAGATGCTATGAAATAAGAACAAAAACTTTTATTTTCCCTAGGAGATCTACATATTACCTGAACTTCTGAGTTCCACCCCTAATACTGAGAACAGAAAATAGCAAAACTAAGAAAAGAGGTGGCTAATGAATGATGAAGAAACTCAGGTCAGGACTGCATACTCAGGGCACAAAAGTCATGTCACACCACTGGGAAACCCAGTGCTAAGCTACAGAATCTCTACTCTTAACATCTTAGGATTTTTCCATCTTTCACAGAACCTAAATCTACCTTTTTCCCTTTAAAGTCATTCTGCTAAAACCCTGTCTTCTCCTCAGATTTATTTCTGTCTGTATCTGGTGAGATTGTGAAAACCATCATCCTAGGAGATCTGATCTGTGCCAAATACCTGGAACATTTGATTCACATTGTAGGAATGAGAGCAAATCATTTATAAATTAAATAGCCTTTACAATCCTCTTCGTTGACTTAACAAAGTGCCTGATACATTACCCTGCTTCTGACAAGTGTGCATTTGTGTTATTTTTGTTAAAGGAGAAAACATAATTAACTTAGAATCTTCTGACCAGGAAACTAATGAATATAAGGTAGAAAGCTTAAACAAACAAACAAAAAACCTAGTAGTCTAGATGGGGAACAGACAGAGCAAGCAGGATTAGTTGAGCTCATCTGATGAACTCTAAGCTGTACAAGAAGCATACAAAGTATTAATCACGCAAACAAAGCCATTTTGATGAAGGATGCAGGCACTCTCCTGGACAAGAGTATGTGCTGAAGGCGGAATTAAACAGGCACCCATGTTTCTTCAGGGAATACTTACTAAAGGCTAAAATGTCTGGAAGGTAAAGCATTAACATTATATGGACACTGTAAAACCACACTACCAAACACACACCACCAAAACACTGCATTGACTCTTGTGGCTAGATTACCAGCAAACAAAGCATAGGGCGACTCAAAGTAAAAACAGTGCCAAGTAGGCACATGCTAGGTTTTATTACTAGATCTAAGTCAGCAGTATATTATATGCTTCAACATTTAGTACCTAGGTTTTAAGACAGGTTCTATTATTCCCTTAATCTGTATCATGGCAAGGATCAAGTCTGCCACTATTCTGCTGTGTGACCTTGGGCAAGTCACCTAACTTCCCTGAGCTTCAATTTCCTCATGTATAAAATCTAGTTGGACTACATGATTGCTAAGGTCCTTCCAGCTCTAAAAATTCTATGAGTCCATTATAACTTAATTTGGGGGGACTACAACAACTCTAGCATTATTTTTATTAGCTTTAAGGAAATGGAAACCATTAGGTAAAGCTAGAGTTAAGTTTATCTTTCTGAGTATTTTAGATATCTAAAGAACAGAATGACAGAAGAATCTTGCTAGTACCTATTTGTCTGAAGTTGTAAAAGCAGTGTTATATGCTTCTAACACAGGATACTTCATAGATGGCTATGAATCACAGAATCACTGAATTTTTGAGCTGGAAGGAAATTCCATTTTTGTTATTGCCTGATGGATTTTTGAGTTCCAGACCTACCTTCTTCGATCCTCTGCTCTACTTGGCTCTCTGGCAACACAGACCTGGCTAGGCAGAACTGGCATTCATGCTAGGTCAGTGTAGAATGAATAGTTCAAAGTATGGGGGAATGAAAATAGCAGAGAAATGGCTATAGGAGAGAAGGGAGCAGTGGAAAATTTTAGTCAAGGAAGTAGCTGATGCAGTTTTATTTAATAACTGTTACTAATTATAAAATGGTATGCACATTGTTTGATTTTATGAATTTATCAATGTAAGTTAAATACATTTTCTTTTAGTGTATACCACATGTCAATGTAGGAGATATTCTTCCTTTAATTTTTCACACAGAGACCATTCTTCTATCTCTCATTATCTTCACTCAAAGTCAATTGAAAATAACACGGGAGGTGAAGTAAGCTAGGTAAAAGTATAGAATGTAGAAGACAAAGAATTGTGGAAACAGACAATGACTAAAAGAAACTCAAGAGCAGACTCTGATGTATCTAAGACACTTTGGTGACAAAACTGGGACGAAAACACTCAGGACTCTGAAATATGTATGAAAGTTTCTTTCAAGAAACTTCAACTTACTAATTTGTCCAAATTAATTTTGTTTTCAAAACTCAGAATTTCTATATTAAATGTCAACTGATCAGAATTACTAAAAGAAACTACTAATTTGAAAGTTTTATCAGAATGAGTAAATAATCTGGAGCAAGACCAAGTAATAATAAAAATTTTAACAATAATGTTCTAGACTAATCACAAGTCTTCAACTTGGGTCCAAAGTCAGACAATTAACCTCAATGTGTACCCATGAGGACTATAAGATCATCTGGACAGTGTCACTTTTCATGAAATTACCACACTTCTGCCTCTGCAAATCTAGAGCTAAATTTACACCAAAAGAAGGCTGACAGTCCTGCACAGTAAAAGGGCAAAGCATAAACTTCTAGTTTTTCAAACTATTCACTTACTAATGGACTGGGGGAAAGAAAGGAGAAGACAAGAGCACAGAAAAGCAGGAGACGTGACAGTCAAAAAAGGTTAGGAAGTTCCTCAGTTCTCTAAAGCACCAAATGAATTGCTTAAAAATCTGTTTCAGGTGCTGTCTTAGCAAGGACAAAGTCACTAGTCAACAGCATCTGAAGACTCACCTGTACTACATGCCAATGCCGATGACCAAGTAAAGTGCTTAAACTCTGAGACTCTAAGCCGCCACCTGCAAATGGGCTCTTTTCCCGACGGGCTTTGTGCTCAGAGTGAGCTGAAGAACTCCTGGGATTCTGGCTCTGCGAGGCCTCTCCACAGTTCAAGTACAATCGATCCTCCCCCTGAAGCAACACTTGCTCTTGGTTACTCTAGATGAGGGAGAAGGAAGCAGAGGGAAGGAAAGCAAATAAAAACAAGTAAGGTGGGGGAAAGTAAGTAAAATGTCAATTTAGTTTTATTGCTGGGAATATACCATACATTTCAGCATTGATTTTCCTCACAGAGGACAAGACTACATAAAAATTGCTCACACTGTTACACTTAAGACTAACAGGCAACATTTTAATGATTTCTTCCCAGTGTAAAAAAAATCTTTAGTAAAGTTTATCATATAGATTCCAAAACATGCCCAGGGTTATAACTGCTATAGCAGTATCTTTCGTAACTACTTCAAAACGGCAATGCTATGAGAGATTTTCCATCTGAAAACTGAATAAAACTACTCAATGTCTACAATTTACAAAGTAGTTTTATATAAAGTATCTCATGAATGGTGATAAGAAAACATGTCTGGTCACTTTGTGTATATGCTCACCGATGTGCCCACATGGCAAGGAGTGGATTAGACACAGGGATAACTGGATTCTGGAGGATCTTTTAAATCATGGGGAGGAGGAAGAGTAGCCTACATCTGTGGTCCTGGTTCAGAACAATTCAATAATTGCTTGGTGAATGCTTACCAAGGAGTGTGCCAGTCTCTGAAGACATTTAGACAAAAAGTTTCTACTTCTGTGAAAGGCCAGTGTTTTCAAATGTAAGATTATTCACTCACTATTTTTTATAAATTTGACAGATCAGCACCCCAACCCCTCATGTTCCCACTGTAGTCCAAACATCATCTTGACATAAAACTTGGGGTGCTTTTATATTATTATTTTGGATGAGGGAGCAGAGGAAGAAATTCTCTACTCTTGTTTTTCTTATTATTCAACTACAGTAATAAGGTCTGAGATCCACAGAATTTTCATTCTTTTTCAGTGTGTTGTAAATTTTAATTAGAAACTGGTTGCACCATATATTTAAAAACCCATTGATGGCAGATACTAAGATATGCATTTCTATCATGTAACATATACTATTCTTACATAGAAATATTCTTACAAATAAATAGCATATTAATATCTTACTTCAGACTGATAAACATGAATTTATGTTATAATTTGGGGCAGTGTTTCCCAAAGCAGGATTCTAGGCTTATTTTCTTGCAGGTCTTCCTTAAAAATTCATAGGTAAGTAAGCTTGGGAAATATTGCTTTCTATATACCAACTTCTGGACTTTCATGACGCACATTAGTGTATCAAAGACCAGATTCCTATGGTAAAGAAATTTCTACAACTTTGTTTAACTCCTTTATTTCACACAAGACAACAGAACTTTTTCTTATTCTACGTAATTGTTATTTATATTTCTCACAAAATGTGCCTGGTGGAAAACACTTTGGGAAATGCTATTAACACTAAATTTTATTAAAGTAAACCTGTAAACACTGTTTTTCCTCAAGTTGCTTATGATCCTACTTAGAAAAAAAAAAGCATGGGAGTTCCATGGTGGTCCAGTGGTTACAGCTCAGTGCATCTACTGCAGAGGGCGCAGGTCTGACCCCTGGTCAGGGAACTAAGATCCTGCGGCCTACCCCCTCCAAAAGCTAATCCTGCTCAGAAATAAAATTTGGGGGTATTATTTAATATAAATTAAAAAGAAACCTAATAATCACAGAAAATATACAAAAGAAGATTGTATGTCAATTTTAGGAGTACATGCAACAAATCTATGTCATAAGGACATATCTGTGTCTGATATTCTACATGAAAGCCATTAAAAACAAAACCAAACAGTTTTAATTAAATAAACTTACCATACAAGGGTTTACAGTGAGTGCACTCTTGATAAACTGAAACAGTAGAATACCAGGCTGTTTAACTATACTCTTGGAGTCAGACTCATTTTCAGTATTTTGAGAACCAAATCCACTGATTACCCAGAGGTGATAGCCTTCAGCACCCCAGCTCTTAGGGAAAGAGGTGGGGGAGAAAAAGAAAAGGGAGGAAATCAAAGCAATAGAAAATGTTATTTTTTCCTGGTTTTAAATATTTAAATTCTCAAATAACCAACAATAAGCATTATTAATTACTTCTGAAGGCTGGAGATACCATGACAAACACCACAGACAAGAATCACATACCTGCATCTACTACATCTTAGATGTAGAAACCATGACTGCTTTCCACCTAGAATAGGGAAAACACTACATACTAATCCTAGCTAGAAATCCTAAGAAATGCCTACTGCTATCTGTAACTTCTCTATTAATTTAACTGCTTCTCAAATACAAAGAACTTCCTCAGAGAGACAAGATCCACATTACATAGCTGAAGCTTGACAAACAAGCACTGAAACAGGTACAATCTTGTACAGAACAAAGAACAATGGACTGGCGACTATGAGACTAGGGTTTCCACTGCAGCTTGGCTACCATTTTGTTGTACTACCTTGGCCAAACTATTTGGTTTCACAGGGTGTAAGTTTCTTCTTTTATAAAATGAGAGAGCTCAAAGAAATTAACCAGGCCCAGTCAATTTTAATATTCTATAACTAGATTTAGTGATTGTTAAAATCAGTTAAAAAAAAAATCATGGGAAGTGTAGTAATTCCTAACCTGCAAGGCCAAGAAAATACTAATGAGGGGAGGAGAGGTCCATGAATTACTACAAAATTTCAGAAGTTCTGCTTTCCCATGAAAAGTTTCAGTTGCACAAGTTAACTAAAATGCTTAGATTCTTAGTTTGTAATTAAAATATCAGCTTAGTGAGGCTGGTAACACCAGTTGCTGCACTCCATTCAGAAGCATTGATTGGCAGTGACAGAAACGGTGTTTGAAAACTTAAAACCATGAAGGTGTGTAGAGCCATCACATGGGATCCTTGGTGATGAAAGGTTGGGAAGCCCATGGTTTCAAGGCAACCACGGTGGTTTAAATTCTTCGAGAAACCCATGATCAGAAAATGCCTTCCTCTGTGGAGCAGGAGAGAAAGGTAGCGGTAAGCCTAAGCCTCACAGCCACTAATTTCACAAAAATGGTACGGAGAGGGCTATAGTAAGAAAACGTTTTTATGTAAAGACAAGGGTAGTTATACCTCACTGCCTTCTACAGAAGCTGTTGAAAACTGATGGTAAAAATACTATTACAAGGACTACAATTCTTTTGATATACGTCTACGGAAAAAGTTTAAAATATGCTCAAATAATGTACATGTCCTCCAGGAAAAAGACCCAATGAGCACTTCACATTAAAAGAAAGGAGGCTATGGGAAGTGGGTGCTGAGTCACATAAGAAATGCAGGTAATGTTTTGGAAAAACAAATGCCTGATCTGAACAGTCACTGTGTTCACAGAGATGACAGGGCTTGCTGGACACATCAAAACAAAATAAAAATCACACACTGAAAATCAGATAGCCTGTTAAAGACAGACTGTTAAAGATAACACTTTCATTAAAGCAGGAACTGTGTAAGAAGAGTATTACGAGACTAGAAGAGCTTTTTAATTTTATTAGGTCAGTATGAGGGAAAAAAAGGAAGGAAAAAACCAAGTTTTTCACACTGTATCAATATTTTATAGAAAGAACTTACCATAGAGTTGATTTTAAGGGGATCTTTTTTGGTACCATCTGACCTATAACTGAAAGAGAAGAGAAAATTAAAAAGAATCTTCTAATTGCATATAACATTTAGCTTTAATTTTTTTAAAAATGATTTTCTTCCTTTGAAAGAGAAACACAATACTGTGTGAAATATGAGACTCCTGGTCAATATACCTGTGTCACTGAGATACAGTCTTCTAGGTACTAAATAATTTCTTGACAGGGTCATGCAGTTTGGGCAGGTGTGTTCATTATGTCAGGACTAAAGTTCAGCATAGCATATGAAACGGGTAGAGATATTAACCCACTTCTGTCAACCCACAGAGAACCTATATTAACTCAATGAGATAATGTAATTTTTCACTTCCTACTAGCTACTTATATATATAGTTTACAGCTCTTATTAGATAATAAGCTACTTGAATAGATTCATGTGTGATTTAGCCTTGAATGAAACATTTATCACATACACAATAGGGGTTCGATAAATAAATCCACTTTTATTGAGTGAACAATCAACTGAAAGAGGGTGGATGTACGAGGAATTGATACATTCTGAATGAATGAATTCTGAACCTTATAAACTGTTTTGGGGTAAGAGTCAAATAAGGCAAACTGGCAGCTGTATGACAAAGTTTGCATGCATGCGTGTGTGTGTGTGTGTGTGTGTATTGTCTCAGAGAAAATGGAGTTATTTTGTCCAAAATTCCTTTATTGACTCACGCAAAATCTCCTCCAAGTGTACAAATCAGCTGGGCTCCAAATACACTCCATAAGGAAAGGCCTCCATATTCCCAGGTCACTATTACAACACTATTGTCAGGAGACCATCTGACCAACTTAACAGCTCCTGTTTTGTTCCAAATGTCTGTTAAGAAACCACAGAAAAGTTAAGGATAAACGACTGCTTCATATTTAGTACTTTTTACAGCCTCTATCTTCAACTTGAAACAAGCAGAAAGGCATGTCTGCTTCAATGAGATGAATTCAGTTCATTTAGGGCTATTTAAAATTAGTACGATCATCAGCCTGGGCCTGGTCTAAGCAGAACAAACTCTGTACCCAAGTGATTCATAAGAACCCAGAAGCATTTCTTGCCGCTATTAGCTTAAATAACTATTGATACAACTGTGTGGTCTTAAAAACTCTTTGGCTTTGGGAAAATCAGTTTCTCTAAGATGGGAATAATATTTCCCTTGAATAATTCAATACAATATCAAAGTACTCTACAAAGTATGAGGTGTTTCAAAATATAAAATATTTTACCATGATCTCCATGTTTTTTCAGTAATATCAAAGGGACTCAAATTAAAGCAAATTGAAGTTTAACCTTATATTAGGATTAACTAGTTTAACCTTATATTAGGATTAAGTAGGTAAACTCCAGCTTCAGCACTATAGATGCTTACATCTTTTTTTAACTAGTAATACTTCTAATCCTATATATAATTACTAAAGGGGAAATTTTCATTGCATAGTAAAATCCAAGTTTCTTTACTGCAGAGTTAAATGAAACATACCAGCACTTCCCATCAGGAATTCAAAAAGATCTGTATGACCTTCTTTACAATTACAGTTCTTTACATCTGCAGTATTAATAAATTTTTGTTGTAAATATATCTGCTGCGAACGGGTGGTATACAGATACTAGCCTACAAAAGACAGGCTTGGTTAACAGAGTAAGAACTTTTTCCCTCTGCCTATGTTTGAATCCTCACATTAACATTCCCCACTGCCTATGTATGAATCCTCACATTACCATTCCCCACCATAATTCAGGTATATGAATAACTGGTATTTATGTATATAAAAATGGGAACATATCTAAGCAACATCATATCTTATTAGTATACTTTACACACCTAGGAGAGAAATTTAAATCCAAACCAAGAAAAAAATACAAACTCAAATCAAAGCTCGTAAAATGAAAGCAATTCCATGTGCAAGAAAAAAAATAAGGTTTAGATGTATATTTACTATCACAAAAAGCTGCTAGTGTTTTAGCTTACAAACAGTATTCCTATTATCACAAGTAAACATATATATCTGTATCTGTATCTACATACACACAGCTGTACATATTTTCCAAGCATTATACACATGTTAAAAAAATCTAGGTACAGAGATGTACAATAAAACAGTAATGATGGTTAACCTAATTTTCAAGTGGCAGGAATACAGAAAATTTATCTAGCTGGTAACCTACTGTAAACGTCGATTGTGATAATTTGCATAATGAGAAAAATGTAAAAAATAATCCCCAAACTTGCTGTTACAGTTGAATTTGCAAGACAGAAAGGACGATCTCCAGGAGCCAGAAGAAAAAAAAACAAAAAGTGAGACCAGTTAGTGCTTCAATTAAGGCAGCCTAGGTGTGAAGAGTGGGAAGTGATGAGGCGAAAACAGTTGGAAATATAGGGACAGAAGGTTGGAATGGGACCTAGCTGTGATTAGGGAGTTGGGGGGTCTCACATCCTTATGCAAAGACAAAAAAAAGGGGTTTCAGGGCAACATGAGTCTGAGAATCAGAATGGAAGCTGATGATCATGTAAGGATTCCTGATGTGCTGCCACCTGTAAAAATCAGCCAGTGAAGCCAGAAGAAAACATAGATGCTTATGTCTGTTCCAGAGGCAGGACAACACAAGCCTCCCAACATTTTAAGCAGCTTTATAGCCAAGTTACATAATCCAAAAGGGCAGCCCTCTCCCATAACAAAGACCACAAGAGCAGCAGTTAGCAGATAACTAAGGGAGAAATGGCATTCCAAGAACCTGAGAAAAGGAAACAACCTGAAAAATTCAGTACAGTGTTGTCAAACGATCAACAGAAGGGATCAGCAGAACTTCCTGTAATGATGTAAATATTCTATATTTGCTTGGTCTAACAGACAGCCACTAAGCTACATCAGGCTATTTAACATTTAGGTGTAAAGAGGCAACTGAGATTTCATAGTAATCCAAATCTATGCCCCCAATCACTAATCCCAAAGAAGGTGAAGCTGAATGGTTCTATGATGACCTACAAGAACTTTTAGAACTAACACCAAAAAAAAAAAAAAAAAAAAGATGTCCTTTTCATCATAGGACACTGGAATGCAAAAGTAGGAAGTCAAGAGATACTTGGAGTAACAGGCAAGTTTGACCTTGGACTACAGAATGAAGCAGGGCAAAGGCTAACAGAGTTTTGCCAAGAGAACGCACTGGTCACAAGCAAACACCCTCTTCTAACAACACAAGAGACAACTGTACACATGGACATCACCAGAAGGCCAGTACTGAAAACAGACTGATTAGACTCTTTGCCGCCAAAGATGGAGAAGCTCTATCCAGTCAGCAAAAACAAGATGGGGAGCTGACTGTAGCTCAGATCATGAACTCCTTATTGCTAAATTCAGACTTAAATTGAAGAAAGTAATGAAAACCACTAAGCCATTCAGGTATGATCTAAATCAAATCCCTTACGATTATACAGTGGAAGTGACAAATAGAAACAGAAGATATTAAGAAGAGGTGGCAACAATACACAAAATATCTTCATGACCCAGATAACCACGATGGTGTGATCACTCACCTAGAACCAGACATCCTGGAATGTGAAGTCAAGTGCGCCTTAGGAAGCATCACTATGAACAAAGCTAGTGAAAGTGACTGAATTCCAATTAAGCTAGTTCAAATCCTAAACAATGATGCTTTGAAAGTGCGGCACTCAACATGCCAGCATATTTGGAAAACTCAGCTGTGGCCACAGGACAGGAAAAGGTCAATTTTCATTCCAATTCCAAAGAAAGGCAATGCCAAACTACTGTACAATTGCACTCATCTCACAGGCTAGCAAAGTAATGCTCAAAATTCTCCCAGTGAGGCTTCTATAGTATGTGAACCAAGAATGTCCAGATGTTCAAGCTGGATTTCAAAAAGGCAGAGGAACCAAAGATCAAACTGCCAACATCCGTTGGATCACAGAAATACAAGAAAGTTCCAGAAAAACATATACTTCTGCTTTACTGACTTTAAAGCCTTTGTCTGTATGGATCACAACAAACTGTGGAAAATTCTTAGAGAGATGGGAATACCAGACCACCTTACCTGCCTCCTGAGAAATCTGTATGCAGGTCAAGAAGCAACCGTTAGAACCAGCCATGGAACAATGGACTGGTTCCAAATTGAGAAAGAAGTACATCAAAGCTGCATATTGCCATCCTACTTATTTAACTTATATGAAGAAAATCATGCAAGATGCCGGGCTGGATGAGGCACGAGCTGAAATCAACACTGCTAGGAGAAACAGAATAACCTCAGATATGCTGATGACACCATCCTCATGGCAGAAAATAGAGGAACTAAAGAGCTTCTTGATGAAAGTGAAAGAGGAGAGTAAAAAAGCTGGCTTAACACCCAACATTCAAAAAATGAAGATCATGGTATCCAGTCACATCACTTCATGGCAAATAGATGGGAAACTGGAAATAGCAACAGACTTCATTTTCTTGGGCTCCAAAATCTCTGCAGATGGTGACTGCAGCCATGAAATTAAAGGACGATTGCTCCTTGGAAGAAAAGCTATGACCAACCTAGACAGCATATTAAAAAGTAGAAACATTACTTTGCTAACAAAGGTCCGTCTAGTCGAAGCTATGGTTATTCCAGTAGTCATGTATGGATGTGAAAGTTGGACCATAAAGAAACATGAGTGCTGAAGAACTGATGTTTTTGATTTGTGGTGTTGGAGAAGATTCGAGAGTCCCTTGGACTGCAAGGAGACCAAACCAGTCAATCCTAAAGGAAATCAGTCCTGAATATCATTGGAAGGACTGATGCTGAAGCTCCAATATTTGGGCCACCTGATGTGAAGAAATGATTTATTGGTAAGACCTTGATGTTGGGAAAGAGTGAAGGCAAGAGGAGAAGGGGAAGACGGAAGATGAGATGGCTGGATGGCACCGCCAACTTGATGGATATGAGTTTGAGCAATCTCCAGGAGGTTGTGATGCACTGGGAAGCCGGGCATGCTGCAGTCCACGGGGTTGCAAAGAGTCAGACAACTGAGTGACTAAACTGACTGAGGCAACTAAGAAATGTTTTGATTTGCTTTTAGTTTCATTTAAATAGCTATCGTACTGGATATCACAGTATGGATAAAAAAGAAACAGGGCTAGAAAACACAATCAGAATACACAGCATCCTGTTCTTGCCAGCTGCAGCAAAAACTCTTTAGGAAATAAAAAAAATGCAACCTTTAAAAGCTATGCAATAAGTGATAAAAACTTAAACTAATTTCTATTTTTGGCTATATAGCAAATTTGATAGCTGGATTGACTCTCCACACGGCAACAAGTAAAATGTTAAACAGAATACTTAAATATTTCAAAATATTAAAAAACACTGGGAGGTAAGTGAATGTACAAACTGCTGTTGCCCTGAATTTTTCTGCCAAAACCTAGAGACCTGACTTTCACCTGTGACAACTCTCAGCATATGAGGGACAGAAGATAAAACTCAGAGCTTGGCCAAGAGGGGGAATAGAAGATACCCATGTAATGCTGAGAATACAATTCCATGTTCAAGGGAGAGTGAGAAATAAACTCTACCACACAGAAGGTGAAAAAAAATAGCAAGGAGCACTTTCCTGTTTTTGCCCATGGTATTGAATGGAAAATGAAGAAGTTTCCCTGAGAATCTGCAACCACAAGCCAGTCCTCAGGCTCATCTATAATCTGTGTAACTTATAGGATTCAAAAGAGAAAAAAATCTCAAACAGAGAATATAATGCAAAGGCTTCAAGACTAACGTAGTTTTCCCAGGTGACTGGAAGAAACAAACAGATATCCTCTCAGCAAAAACTCATTTCAATCTAGTTTCTGCTTTCCTGACCAGAAAACATATATACACTTTCTTTCCTCCTTTCTTCTTGACTCAAGAAGTAATGCTTGGGCCTTAGAAGTTAACCTGTGATCATGAAAGAAAAGGCCAAATGAATGCCAATGGCAGCTTACCTTTGGATTTCTTGCCATTATAGAGAATAAATACTATTTGTTTAAGGGATAGTAAGTTGGGTTTTCTGTTAGTTTCAGTCAAAAACATTTCCAGTAATAACAGATTTTACACTTACTCCAGTGGACAGAATTCATCTAAGAGTCACAAAGGGAGTTCCGAGAGAGATTTTTTTGTTTTATTCACTATTGTGTACCAGCATTTAGAACAATGTCTGGCCTATAGTATGTACTCAATAATTACTTGTTGAATGACTAAATGGAAATGAAGGCATAAAATAATAGAGGCAATGAAATTAGGAAAGAGTCTAAAGCAAAGCCCAGACAAGCAACATAGAGGCTACGACTAAGTGAGGGTAAAGAAAACTAAATGGAAGAGATAAAAGAGGTCTCCCAGGAGACTCCAGTAGAAATCCTTAAGTCAGAATTGCTGTTACATGTTTTAATAATACTTGGCCTTTGGCATCCATCATCTAATTCAAATCAAAACTCACTACACATATTATCTGTAATTAAGAAGAAAGAAAAAAAAAAAGAGGACTCACCAGGATACTGTTTTGCTGTTAACTCTAGTTTATGAGACAACTGCATGGCTCCAGTGGTGTTATCTATTGTATAAACCTGTACAGAACCACTGTGAAAATCAAAAAGACTTTCAGTGTAAAAAGATAAATACAAATACAAAAAACATGACTATGGAAATATGTTCTGCTGATAGGAGTGTAAACTAGAACACAACCATTTTGTAAATAATTTAGTCATCTCATAATCTGAAACAAATGCATATTCTATAGTCTAGTGATTTCACCTATAGAAATACCCCAGAAATATCCTTGTCTTTGTGACATATACAATGCTCATCATAAGACTGTTAAGTGCAAAGAAATGCCAACCATCCACATGTCCAGCAATGACAAAGGGAAGAGAAACTGTGGTATATTCATATAATAGTATACCATATAGTACTAAAAATGAATTTTTGTCCTATACCTTAAAATGGACAGCATATCTCTCTACCCACCCATCTATCTATATCTATATAAATAGTATAATTTCATTTCTATACTGTGAAAAACGTCCAAAACATAGTAGTGAAATACATTTGTGGTAAAAATACACAAAGATATAAAGGAAATTTGGTGGCAATTAGGTTAGTCTGAATATGAATGAGTTTTAGAACTTATTGAGGATTTATCATTAATTTACCCATGCATTTGATTAAAGATTGTGTTCTATGTTAAGAGAAAATGAGTTAGGAAGGGACTCGGAGACATGATTAGGAAGTAGGAGTGATAAAATTTATATTGGCTAGCAAAGTTCTATTCCTTGACCAAGCTGTGAAAAGATGGATGCTTATATGATAATTATTTGTAAAACTGTGACTATCTTGATTACACACTTCCCCATTTGTTTTTATTTTATAATATGAAAATTACAAAGGGTATTATAAGTTCTATGTCAATAAATTTGACAGTGTATATGAAAGAAACCAATTCCTAGAAAAATATAACTTGCCAAAATGACTGAGGAAGAGACAGAAAAATCTGAATCTTCCATAAGGCTATTTTAAAAATGAACTGGCATTCAATTTTACTTTGAAAACCTTCATTATTTGAATCAAGGCAAGAAAATGATTTTACAAATTGAGCTTTAAATTTGCTTGTTAACTAAGGCACACTCACTAATTTAAAGGCAAGTCAACACTGATGTCTCAAAAAGAAAGGATTAGAGGCTTCCCTGGTGGCTCAGAGGTAAAGAATCCACCTGCAGGAGACACAGGTTTGATCTCCAGTCCAGGAGGCTTCCACACACTGCTAAGCAACTAAGCCCATGTCCCGTAACTGTAGAGCTCAGGAGCCAAGCCCACATGCCACAACTATTGAAACTTGTGTCCCCTAGAGCCTGTGCTCCACAACCTGCAATGAGAAGTCCAGTGGCCCCCACTCACCACAACTAGGGAAAATCCTGCACAGCAACTGAAGACCCAGCACAGCTGAAAATAAATAAAACCTCTCCTGATGTTATTTAAAATAAAGAACCTAAATTTTAACTGATTTACCCTTAACTTGTGATTCAATTTCCTACCACTAAAAAAAAAGCTCACAAATTAAAACACCTGATCTCCAAAATCTGCCCTTTATATTTGCTTGCTTCAATTAAAATACTTTTACATTTTATATTAAGGTTGATTCATAAATTATAAAAGGCACAACAAAGTTCCTAAGTGTGTTAATAAGAACATCTTATGTTTTTTAAAAAAATTATTTTGGGCAGTAAGTGGTAAAATACAGGCATCTACATTTATTACCTCGCACAACCAAATGCCATCAGTCGATACTTGTTATTTACTGCTACACAAGTTCCATCGATAACATCTTGTGGCCAAACTCCATGAAGCTGCTAAAATTAAGAGACTTAGTTAAGATTTAAAATGGGTTCTCCAAATATACTTCAATTAACATAATTCCCCTTCAGTAAACATAATTTCATAAGGTTTTATATGGTTCTTTATATGGTTTCATCTGGATAGGAAAACATCCCATCAAGACTACCATCTGGATTTTTTTCCCTTAAAATCTCCATTTCATTAACTGGTTTAATAAATATTTCCAGATGAGCTCAGTCTAGTGCTAATTCATTTATAAAACACTAAAAGATGGATATCTGATCTCTAAATTCAAATTAACTGAAGACAATTTTCCTATTAAAAAGTAAACCTCTTGATGGTAGAAACTGCATCTAACTTGCTCACTATTCTTCTTCTTCTCACTTAGCACACAGTGTTTTACTTTCCCAATCAATGGGAATTAGTCAATTTTATTTGGTCTATCTCATCTCTTGAGAAACCTGTATGGGGGTCAAGAAGTAACAGTTAGAACCCTGTACGGAATAACTGAATGGTTTGAGATAGAGAAAGGAGTACGACAAGGCTGTTTATTGTCACCCTGTTTATTTAACTTATACACAGAGCACATCATGTGAAATGCCAGGCTGGATGAATTACAAGCTGGAATCAAGACTGTCAGGAGAAATATCAACAATCTCAGATATGCGGATGACACCACTCTAATGGCAGAAAGCAAAGAGGAACTAAACAGCCTCTTGATGAAGGTAAAGGAGTAGAGTGAAAAAGTCAGCTTAAAACTCAATATTACAAAAACCTAAGATCATGGCATCCAGTCTCATCACTTCATGGCAAATAGAAGGGGAAAAGGTGGAAGCAGTGACATATTTCTTCTTCTTAGGCTCTAAAATCACTGCAGATGGTGATTGCAGCTATGAAATTAGAAGATGACTGCTCCTTGGTAGGAGAGCCATGACAAACCTAGTCAATATGTTAAAAAGCAAAGACAACACTATGCCAACAAAGGTCCCTACAGTCAAGGCTATGGTCTTTTCAATAGTGATGTACCGATGTGAGAGCTGGACAATAAAGAAGGCTGAGTGCTGAAGAATTGATGCTTTGAATTGTGGTGCTGGAGAAGACTCTTAAGAGTCCCTTGGAAAGCAAGGAGATCAAACCAGTCAATCTTAAAGGAAATCAACCCTGAATACTCTTTGGAAGGACTGGTGCTGAAACTGAAACTCCAATACTATGGCTACTTGATGCAAACAGCTGACTCACTGGAAAAGACCCTGATGCTGGCACAGACTGAAGGGAAAAGGAGAAGAGGGTGACAGAGGATGAGATGGTTGGATGGCATCACTGATTCAATGGATGTGATTTTCGGCAAACTCCAGGAGATGGTGAGGGACAAGGAAGCCTGGTGTGCTGCAGTCCATAGGGTCTTGAAGAGTTGGACATGACTCAGGGGCTGAACAACAACGACATTCTTTAGAAGTGATTAATGATTTGTCATTTGCTTACTATTCTCTTTTACTCCTTTGTTTTATAGTATAATAGCATGGCATATGGCAGCCTAACATTACATCTCAGATCTACCACTCACTTGTAAAAATGACTTTGTGATATTTTCAAGCTTCAGTTTTCCTTTCTGTAAATTACCTCTTAGAGTGTTTTGAAGTTTAAGTGGGAGTAGATATATTCAATACATGTAAGGAATGCTGCTAAAGCTGAAACTCCAATACTGTGGCCACCTCATGTGAAGGGTTGACTCATTGGAAAAGACTCTGGTGCTTGGAGGGATTGGGGGCAGGAGAAGAAGGGGATGACAGAGGATGAGATGGCTGGATGGCATCACCGACTCGATGGACATGAGTTTGAGTGAATTCCAGGAGATGGTGATGGACAGGGAGGCCTGGCGTGCTGCGATTCATGGAGTCGCAAAGAGTCGGACATGACTGAGCGATTGAACTGAACTCACTTTATAATGCCTGGAATTCAACAAGTTAAATAAGCTTCAATGAATGAATGATATTATTATTAAGCTTTATATGCTACTTAATTTTGAATACAGACACAGAATAGATTCAACTCTCCTGTCTGTTTTTATTTGTCAAATCAAGGGCATCTTAGATCATAAATTCTAAGGTAAAGGTCACCATGACTGCTAGTTTAGTAAGCACAAAATTTAGCACACTACAATACAGCACTTTACTTTTGGATTATCACAACAGTAAACATTAGATGATCTGATATAATTAAGTTGTTCAAAATATAATACTATAGATTTTTTAAAATTCCTAAATAAACTATATAATCTACTATCTAAATATGAAATGTTTGCTTCTTTGTAGGAGTTTTATTTACTTTAATAATAAAACTATACATTACTTCAAATAGAAAATGGCAAAAGACAGCAATGAACATTATTTCTTTGGACTACTGTCTAAACTGGAATTCATTCATTCATCCCTACCATAAAAGTCTTCCAGGCACCCACTATTCACCAGATGCTGCTCTAGATACTGGGGATACTGCAGATATTCAAACATACCAAAATCCTCAGCTGTATCCCTGCCTTACATTTGTTAAAAGACTGACAAGTTTAAAAAATTGTACAGTATTACACAGAAAGTTGGTAAATGCTACAAAAAAAAAAATAAAACAGTTATGGAGAGGAGAGTGTATAGGGGAGGGATGTAATATTAAACTATTTTCCCTATGATGAAGGTGCCTCTCGAGGAAAGTACTGAGAGAGACAGAGCAACAGAAAGGCCCTGTCATAGCAGCATTTCTGGCATGTTCAAAGATAAAAGAAACTTGTGCGGCTGGAGTGGAGTGGAATAAGGGAAGAAGTAGTAAAGGAGGTAACGGATGAAACAGTAGGCCAGATTTATAAGGCTTTGAAAGCCACCATGAGATCTTTGACTTTTCTCCATTTCATATATGGGGAGTCACTGGAAGAGTCTTTAATTTTTTAACCCTATTATGAATTATGATACATTAAAGACAAATACCAAAACCAAAAATGTACATCATAGTAATATCACAAAGGAAACACTTGTGAAATTACCACTCAGCTAGGAATTACCAGTACCCAAAAGTCTCCCAATAGTGTCACTCCTGATCAGTATACCCTCACCTGAACCACAGAAGTAACCAATATCCAGACTTACATGGTAATCACTTTCTTTTCCTTTAAACTATTAACACTTAAACATGCACTCATACAAACTCTAATTCAGAGCTGCCTAGGTTTTAAGATTTCCTTCTGCTTTATGTAAAATAGAATCACAGCACATACTTTTTTGTGTCTGGCTGTTTCCACTGAATATTTTTGTAAGATTCATCCATGTTGTTGCATACAGCCTTGTTTGCTCATTTTAGCTCACTGGGCCTCTGGCCTCCCCTAGCCTCTTAATTCCTTACTGTTTTGTTAGCTCTCCAAAGCCTTTAAGCACATTAAAAAAATTATTTTTTCTCCAGCTTTTCTAGTTGACCTCAGCAGGTTTTGTCCTAAAACTCTAGTCCTACTAAAGGGTTCTAAGCAGAGGAGTGGCATAGTCTAACATATTTTAATAGATGTGGTCTACCGTATTTTTACAGTGTATACTCTAAGTTATACATAGTGTGTGTATATATATATATATGATGTGTATATAGATGTGTATACTGTATAGTGGCTGTAAATTTGTACAGCCATTATAGAATGCCAAACAGGGGTTCTTATAAGGCACTTAAATAATGTCTAATATAAATACACCATTAGAGTATTTCCCAATTACCAGTAATACATATGCAATGTTTTCATGTAACTTATATTTTCTACTTATAACTTCCTTAATAATGTCCATCTACTTTTCATTATTTAAATCCTTAAATTATTAGAAAATTTTCTTTAACCAAATACTAATTAAAGCTGATATTCAGAAATGAATTACCTTCCAGTTCTAACATGTTTATTTTTAGGAAATAAATTTAAATCCAAAACATATGTCAACAAAATGAAAAGGGAGTCTACTGAATGGGAGAAAATATTTGCAGATCACATATTTGACAAAAGGTTATATTCAACATATATAAAGAACTCATGTATTTAATAGCAAAAAAATTGATTAAAAAAATGGGCAGATGATCTGAACAGACATTTCTCTAAAGAACACATAAGGATGCCCAAAAAGTACCTGAAAAGATGCTCAACACCACTAATATCAGAGAAACGCACATCAAAACCACAATGAGATGTTACCTCACACCTGTCAGAATGGCTATTATCAAAAAGACAAGAAATACTTAAGTGTTGGGACAGTGGGAGAAAAAGGAACCCTTATGCACTCCTGATGGCAATGTAAATGTGTACAGCCACACATCTCCATGTTCAACAGCAATGTAAATGTGTACAGCCACACATCTCCATGTTCAATGGCAATATAAATGTGTACAGCTACATAACTCCATGTTCAATGCAGCACTGTTTATAGAAGCCAAAATATGGAGACACTTAAGTGTTCACTGATGGATGAATGGATAGAGAAAATCTGGTATATGTACATACATGCACACAAAACGGAATACAGTTGACTCATACAACATGAGGGTTAGGGGTACCTATCCCCCACAGTAGAAAATACACACACAACTTTACAGCTGGCCCTCCATATCCATGGGTCTGCATCTGGATTCAATTAATTGCAGATTACAGAGTATTACAGTGTGTATTTATTGAAAAAAATCCAGGTGTCAGTGGACCTGTGCAGTTCAAATCTACAGTGTTCAAGGGTCAACTGTATTTAGCCATAAGGAAGAATGAAATCTTGCCTTTTGCAACATGCTGAATGAAGTAAATTAGATGAGAAAGCTGATACCATATAGAAAAATACGCCCTTAAAAACTTAAAATTCTTTCCAGTTAGAGAGGCTGAACATGAATATTTAGTTTCTCTGACTCTTAAAACCCCAAATGTGTCAGTTGGCAAGGAAAGAATGGGAGAGGAGGTAGTATCAGAAAATTTTGTAAGCTGGGAAGCAAGGGTATGAGTAGAGTCCTTAACTAGCAGTAAGGAACACTTTGAAAAACAGTCAAATTTGCATTACAGGTTACACAAAGGGCTTGGGGAGTTAAAATGTCTCTCAAAAGCTGAACTAAAAGCAGCAGGACTGGTTCAAAGACTGTTTATTCAATAGCTGGATCTGCTTAGGTTACCTCCCACTCTGAGCAGCTAAGGAATATTCTACCTCCACTCCAAGAGAAAACTGAATTTCTTCTTTAGAGAAAAACAAGACAAAAATCTCAGCGGTCTCTAAACAACACTGAAAATAGGGATACGTGGGAGTTTACTTCCTGAATTTGGAATCTCTAGTCTAACTCTTTCATAACTCAAAATCCCAAAATACCGGGCCAGCCAGGTACATCATCTTTGGAGAAGACTGGATAAGGCGTGAGGAGGAAAAAAATAACTCAGTTAGCTCACGTTATGAAGAGCACAGTCAACCAAACCCACCAAATCCCACACAGCCGTTAGTGAGTCTAAATTTTTATTCTGGGTCTTTGTCACAACCAAATTCATAATTAACTAATCAAATATTTACCATTAACTCTGAAAGGATCTAAGAGTAAAGGAATATAGGGAATCCATAAGATGATGATGAGGGACAGCCCCAACATGCAGCCTGCGTGCAATCCATCCAGAAGAATACAAGAGAAATTTCAAGACGACGAAACAAATACTAATATAATCAAAATCACATTATCTATATTGGAATGATGAGAACTTACAGACGTTGTGGGACCAGGAAAGAGGGAAGTAAATGGTCATTTTCCACAACGGCAAGTCAATAAACACAGCCTGAAAACCAAAAACTAAAGGAATACTCAGAGTAGTGGAGATAAACAGCAAAATAATCAATAAAGGAGTAAAAAGTAGTTGCCTCTGAGAATGAACACTGGGCATGAAGAGAGGAAAGGAACGATCATTTTTCATTAACATGTCAAAAGACTTCCTTGTTTATGTATAGTTAAGACTTCTTTGTCTGTTTATGCTAGTTGTATGTATAGCTTTGATTAAAAAAAATTAACAACCACTCCTAAAATCTTAAATAAGGAAAACTGGAGGGGGATTTAATGAAGATTAAAATTAATAAATGCAAAATTGAAAAACAAACATTGAAAGTAAATCCTACCTCTGCAGTAAATCTACTTGACACTGGTGTAATGAATCCCACTTTACCATCGTTAAACACAACAGCAAATCCATCAAGTGTGGCACAGTATTCCATGTCTCTAATGTGCACATCTGCAAAACCCAGGAATGAACCTGCTGATGAAAAAGTTAAGTATTTGAAACATGAATATAAATAAATTAATTCTCTTACACTTTTGCTTGCAAACCATGTAAGAACAGTTAAAAGGTCAAAATTTAAAGACCTAACAACACTGAACAGTTAAACTACTCCTTCCTACACACACACACACACACACACACACACTCAACTCACTCTCCTTTTCTTCCCTTACATAATTAATTTCAAAGTAGAAAAATCAATGTTCATCCATAGAAAATATCTGACTGTATTATATAAAATATTAAACTCCTTGTTCTATCTCATGTAAAAAGTATTACTACCTCTAGATGACTGCAGGTCTACTGAAAAGGGTACTGTACAAAGATTAATAGCTTTCCTCCCATTTGTCATTCCTTCCCAGTGAATAAGATGAAGAAGTCCATCAGAAGTAGCAACCAGGAGATCTTCCAGCACAGACTGCAAACTGTAGGGAAGCAATAAGCAATTTATCAGTTATCTTTTAAGAAAAACATACTGGGAAAGCAATGAATATAACTGCTCTGGATAATATTGAAGCAAAGATCATGAAACCACTTATAAAACTGCCATTTATCAACAATTTCACTATACAGTAGTTTATCTATGTATAATTCAATCTAGATCAGAAATTTTGGGGGGGGGGGAAGACCATAGTTGCTATTATTACAAACCTGACAGACTGAGTTTAAAAACCAGACACACTGAAATGACAGATTAGAAGATGGAAGGATAAGTGAAGCTAAGAAAGCAGAGGCAGAGAAACCATAAAAATGAACTAATGATAGAATAACAGTCTAGAGCTAGGGACCGTAGTGGTACCCATTCTCTACCCCTGTCCAAGAGAACTTTCACCAGTGATGGAGATATTCTGTTATCCATACTACTGAACACAGTGGCCATTAGCCATGTGTGGTGACTGCACATTTGACATACTGAACGAGTGTAACAAAAACACTAAATTTTAAGTTTATTTTATCTACAATTAACATTTAAGTCACTTCATTTGACTAGTGGCTACTGTCATGGAAAACACAGTTCCAGACCACAATGTTTCTAAGGTATCACAGAATCTCATGTTAGGTCTGGGCTCTGTGGCAGGCGCTATGCTTGTCGAAGATTGAAAGGTGAAGAAATATATAGTTTCTCCCTCCAGAAGACCTCTCAGGTAACTAAGTACTGAAAATAAATTATGTAGTATGATCTCAGCATTTATTGATACTTGCAAAGAGCTTTAATAATTACAGTTTCCAGGGCAATAAATGCCTAATATGCTTACTCCTATAATGCCAAGCCTGGGGGGCAGTGTTATTTACATCTGGTACCAAATGTTTATGGGAAGAAGGTCAAGAGTGAGGAATAATCCAAGTGAAGCTACAAAGATACTGGCAGAAAGAAAGAAAGAGAACCAATGGAAACTTGGCATCAGGAAAGCCAAGGGAATAGTGAAAGTCAAAGTGTTAGTCGCTCAATCGTGTTTGACTCTTTGCGACCCCATGAACTATAGCCTGCCAGGCACCCAGGACTTCCCAGGCAAGAATACTGGAGTGGGTTGCCATTTCCTTCTCCAGGGAATACTCCTGACCCAGGGATTGGACCAAGGTCTCCTGCATTGCAAGCAGACTCTTTACCGTCTGAGCTACCAGGGAAGCTCTCAAGAGTATCAAATGCTATTAAAAAAATTGAGTATAAGAAAGAATGAAAAATGTATGTCTAATATACACTATTATATACTGTTAAATTAGCTTTCATACTTAAGAGGTTAAAAGTTTATTTCAGAAATATTTTGATTCATAACAGTGAAAAGAATGTTTTTCAATGTTTTCTTTAACCTTCAATTCTTTGGAGTCCAATGACTTATTCTACTATGTATTTCAGATAATTCACAATTTACTGTATTTTCTTCCCAACTATAAAAATATTTTAAAAGATTATCCCCTTACTGAGCTCCATCTCTTGAACTTCAGAGCATTTGTAATCAATTACAATTTCCAGTTTAAAGAAAGTTCATCTTTTAAAATATTATATATTCTTTTATTTCAAATTTATATTTTAATGGTACAATTTATGTGTAGCATGTGGTGGCTAGAATATAAAAACTTTATGTTTTAGAGCTGCTACTGCAAGGAGATCAAACCAGTCAATCTTAAAGGAAATGAACCCTGAATATTCATTGGAAAGGCTGATGCTGAAGCTCCAATACTTCAAGCACCTGAAGTGAAGAGCCGACTCACTGGAAAAGATCCTGATGCTGGGAAAGACTGATGGTAAAAGGAGAAGGAGGTGGCAAAGAATGAGATAGTTAGTGTCACTGACTCTATGGACATGAATTTGAGCAAACTTTGGGAAATAGTGATGAACAAGGAAGCCTGGTGGGCTACAGCTCACAGGGTCACAAAGAGTCAGACATGACTTAGCGACTGAACAACAACAACTGCATGTCAAAAGAAGTAATTTAGTGGAGTAGTCACTGGGCTTCCCTGGTAGCTCAGTGGTAAAGAATCTGCCTGCAATGCAGGTCGGGAAGATACGCTGGAGACAGGATAGGCTACCCACTCCAGTATTCTTGGGCTTCCCTGGTGGCTCGGTTGGTAAAAAATCCACCTGCAGTGTGAGACCTGGGTTCGACCCCTGGGTTGGAAAGATTCCCTGGAGAAGGCTACCCACTCCAGTATTCTGGCCTGGAGAATTCCATGGACTGTACAGTCCATGGGGTCGCAAAGAGTCAGACACAACTGAGCAACTTTCACTTTCAGTCACTGGTTCACCAGTGATCTTCATTCAGTAGGAGTCAGCCTAGGTTTATTTCAAATTGCATTCTTTCTCTTCCTTTCTCATATGTCCCTAGAAAAATCACTGCATATGATGGTTAGGAACAAGATCAAGGTTAACCTTCAATAATTTAACTGCCTGACAGACAAAATTCAACACTCCTTTGGCAAAGTTAACAGAATTCAGAATCTCTACCATCATTTACCATGCTGTGACAAAAAATGACCAGGCATCTGAATAAACAGGAAAATGTGATCCAGAGTTAAGAGAAAAATCCATCAATGTAAACTGACTCATAAAAACTCCTGATGTTGGAATTAACAATGACTTTAAAATAATTGAGACAAACATGATAAACAATCTATATAAAAAGATAGACCCTTCTTGTTTAATTGAAAGTAAACAAACTTTAAATTAAAGCCTGATATCAGATGTTAAAGTACTGAATATTTCCATAGTTTAGTAAACAGGTCTTATTCCAAGTCACCCAAGTGTTTTCCCTCACCACTGATTCCTGTTCTCACAAAGAACTAAAGGATTGATTCTGGGCATCTGGGGGATGTCAAGATTCTGTACAAATAATCAATATCCTTGGGAAGATTCCCTGGAGAAGGGACTGTCTACCCACTCTAGTATTTGGCCCTGGAGAATTTCAAGGACTATATAGTCCACGGGGTAGCAAAGAGTTGGACATGACTGAGTGACTTTTTACTTTCACTTTTCTTTCATTTATGTCTTTGATATGTCGCACTGATTTTTACTGAAAATCACCCCGGGTGTAAGTAAACACAGAATACATATAAATATACTCTAAGTTATGCCTTTAGAGAGAGGCTCTCCAATCATTAACTTCTATGGGCTTTACTAACAGCTATGTGATATCCCAGGGGTGTCTGTTATTGCTGTTGTTATTCAATTAAGGATCTTAGAAGCAGAATAATAGGATTTTGGAAGGAGAATAATAGGATTTTGGAATCTGATTAGTCAAATATTCTTAATGGAAATATATAATTAATAATTAACAATTCTCAAATATGTAAATATGTTTCTTACCTAATTAATATTAAATACTGGCAATACCAGACCACCTAACCTGCCTCTTGAGAAACCTATATGCAGGTCAGGAAGTAACAGTTAGAACTGGACATGAAACAACAGACTGGTTCCAAATAGGAAAAGGAGTACGTCAAGGCTGTATATTGTCACCCTGCTTATTTAACTTCTATGCAGAGTACATCATGAGAAACACTGGCCTGGAAGAAGTACAAGCTGGAATCAAGATTGCCGGGAGAAATATCAATAACCTTAGATATGACACCACCCTTATGACAGAAAGTGAAGAGGAACTAAAAAGCCTCTTGATGAAAGTGAAAGAGGAGAGTCAAAAAGTTGGCTTAAACTCAACATTCAGAAAACGAAGATCACGGCATCTGGTCCCATCACTTCATGGCAAATAGATGGGGAAACAGTGGAAACAGTGTCAGACTTTATTTTGGGGGGCTCCAAAATCACTGCAGATGGTGATTGCAGCCATGAAATAAAGGACGTTTACTCCTTGGAAGAAAAATTATGACCAACCTAGACAGCATATTCAGAAGCAGAGACATTACTTTGCCAACAAAGGTCCGTCTAGTCAAGGCTATGGTTTTTCCTGTGGTCATGTATGGATGTGAGAGTTGGACTGTGAAGAAAGCTGAGTGCCGAAGAATTGATGCTTTTGAACTGTGGTGTTGGAGAAGACTCTTGAGAGTCCCTTGCACTGCAAGGAGATCCCACCAGTCCATTCTGAAGGAGATCAGTCCTGGGATTTCTTTGGAAGGAATGATGCTAAAGCTGAAACTCCAGTACTTTGGCCACCTCGTGTGAAGAGTTGACTCATTGGAAAAGACTCTGATGCTGGGAGGGATTGGGGGCAGGAGAGAAGGGGACGACAGAGGATGAGATGGCTGGATGGCATCACTGACTCGATGGACTTGAGTCTGAGTGAACTCCGGGAGTTGGTGAGGGACAGGGAGGCCTGGCGTGCTGCAATTCATGGGGTCACAGAGAGTCGGACATGACTGAGCGACTGAACTGAACTATATATACTACATGGGGCTTTCTATGTGCCTGGGAAAAAGGAAGATAGAGAATAAACTGTAAAATTTATTAGCATTTATTATTAGTTATAAATGCAGTAAGAGTTTTAATTATAAATTATATTAGTACTTTTTTTCTTTTTTTAAATTAAAAAAAATTTTTTTGTACTGGGATATAGCCAGCTAACAATGTTGTGACAGTTTTAGATGAACGGAGAAGAGTCTCAGCCATACATACACATGTACCCATTCTCCCACCAGCCCTCCTCCCATCCAGGCTGCCACATAATACTGAGCAGAATTCCATGTGCTATACAGTAGGTCCTTGCTGGTTATCCATTTTAAGCATTGCAATGTAGTACTTTTTACTTTCTAAACATACTCTATCCTTAATCAATAACAAGAAAAAGATGTTTAACATTTAATCCTATTCCTTCTTCAATAAAAAAATTAAAGATAGCAGTACTCTTGCCATCTTATGCCTAAAAGCAGCAGTCTGTCCCTATCTTTATTTGACTTATTTTCAGCAGTTTTCAGAGAGAAAACAGAAGGCTAAAAGCCCAATTTTCATACCTCCTCACTCAATTGAAAATTATATAGGAATTCTCCAATTAAATTTCCAGGAGGTCCATGTTACAGGTGCTAATAATAACACTCTTCTGAAATGCAATCATTTTACTGAAGTTTTGAGAGAAACCTTAGAGATTTCCAATCACCTAAATAAATAGGTTAAAAACGAGCACAAGTTACACTTGTACAAGATAGCAGGAATTCTTTTTTTTTAAGGTTTTTTTTTCTATCCTATTTCCATGAACTGTATATTATTTCCTCCCACCAGGTGGAGGCAGAAAGCCATGCTTGTACAGTCCCACGTAGCTTGGTTCCTCGACATTCAAAATTCCTCACACAAGTTACATTCTTAAACAGAATCTCTATGCTGAAATAAAATCCGAGATGAAGAGTAACCTTAATGCGATCTTTTGTAGCCCTTATCACGTTTGAAAGTGAATAAAAACACCAAAAAGGCATTCTTTTTCTCTGAGGAGAATTAGAGTGAAAAAGGATAGATTAAACAAGGCAAGACAATAAATAGTCATCCACTTGCACACAATACTATTTAAATATGTTCCACTAATTGTACTGTATTCTAATAAGAGAAACAATAAAAGAAGCCGTTCATTACAACTGTGAATCCGAAGGATTTAAAAAACACAGGCACTGCCCCCATATACAATAGCTTAATATATTCACATATTGCATCCATATAGATAAACACTTCTTGTGAAACCTGCCCCCGGCCACTCAGTTCTCACGCCCAGTTTCTTACGTATTCTTCGAGAACAACACCTATTCTACCACCACCAGCGCTCTTTAAAAACAGGGACAGTAATGCTAGCATTATTACATACAGCATAGTTTTCTTCTTTTAATCCAACAACATATTTGGGAGTTTTTTCAAGGAAGAGTGCCCTCAATGTTTGTACAAAAGCAGAAGTATCTTTTTAAGTAATATATACTATGTTATACCATTTGCAATGAAGAAAATGGAGTAGCCCTCATAGTCAATAAAAGTCAGAAATGCAGTTCTTGGGTGCAATCTCAAAAACGACAGAATGATCTCTGTTTGTTTCCAAGGCAAACCACTTAATATTACAGTAATCCAAGTCTATACCCCAACCAGTAATGCTGAAGAAGGTGAAGTTGAATGGTTCTATCAAGATCTACAAGACCTCTAGAACTAACACCCTAAAAAATGTTCTTCTCATTATAGAGGACTGGAGTGCAAAAGTAGGAAATCAAGAGCCACCTGGAGTAACAGTCAAATTTGGCCTTGGAGTACAGAATGCAGCAGGGTAAAGGCTAACAGAGTTTTGCCAAGAGAACGCACTGGTCACAGCAAACACTCTCTTCAACAACACAAGATGCTCAAAACTGAAATCAGACTGACTATATTCTTTGCAGTCAAAGATGGAGAAACTCTATACAGTCAGCAAAAACAAGACTGGGAGCTGACTGTGGCTCAGATTATGAACTCCTTATTTCCAATTCAGACTTAAATTGAAGAAAGTAGGCAACACCACTAGGCCATTCAGGTATGACCTAAATCAAATCCCTTACAATTATCAGTGGAAGTGACAAACAGATTCAAGGGATTAGATCTGAGAGACAGAGTGCCTGAAGAACTATGGACAAAGGTCTGTGACAGTGTACAGGAGGCAGTGATCAAAACCACCCCCAAGAGAAAGAAATGCAAAAAGGCAAAATGGTTGTCTGAAGAGGCCGTACAAATAGCCGAAAAAAGAACAGAAGTGAAAGGCAAAGGACAAAAGAAAAGATCTGAATTCAAATTCCACCCATTTGAATGCAGAATTCCAAAGTATTCTTTGGAAGGAGAGATAAGAAAGCCTTCCTTAGTGATCAATGCAAAGAAACAGAGGAAAACAATAGAATGGGAAAGACTAGAGATCTCTTCAAGAAAATTAGAGATATCAAGGGAACATTTCATGCAATGATGAGTTCAATAAAGGACAGAAATGGTATGGAACTAACAGTAGCAGAAAATATTAAGAAGCGGTGGCTAGACTACACAGAAGAACTATACAAAGAAGATCTTTATGAGCCAGATATTCACGATGGTGTGGTCACTCACCTAGAGCCAGACATCCTGGAATGCAAAGTCAAGTGGGCC
Organism: Oryx dammah; assembly: GCF_014754425.2. Lineage (NCBI taxonomy): Eukaryota > Metazoa > Chordata > Mammalia > Artiodactyla > Bovidae > Oryx > Oryx dammah. The sequence goes on from NW_024070185.1 coordinate 38,319,060, forward strand.
ATAGAAAGCATCACTACAAACAAAGCTAGTGGAGGTGATGGAATTCCAGTTGAGCTATTTCAAGTACTAAAAGATGATGCTGTGAATGTGCTGCACTCAATATGCCAGCAAATCTGGAAAACTCAGCAGTGGCCACAGGACTGGAAAAGGTCAGTTTTCATTCCAATCCCAAAGAAAGTAAATGCCAAAGAATGCTCAAACTACTGCACAAGTGCACTCATCTCACACACTAGCAAAGTAACGCTTAAAATTCTCTAAGCCAGGCTTCAACAGTAGGTGAATGGTGAACTTCCAGATGTTCAAGCTGGATTCAGAAAAGGCAGAGGAACCAGAGATCAAATTGCCAACATCCGCTGGATCATTGAGAAAGCAAGAGAGTTCCAGAAAAACATCTATTTCTGCTTTATTGACTATGCCAAAGCCTTTGTCTGTGTGGATCACAGCAAATTGTGGAAAATTCTTAAAGAGATGGGAATACCAGACCACCTTACTTGCCCCCTGAGAAATCTGTATGCAGGTCAAGAAGCAACTGTTAGAACTGGACATGGAACAACAGACTGGTTCTAAATCGGGAAAGGAGTACAACAAGGCTGTATATTGTCACCCTGCTTATTTAACTTACATGCAGAGTACATCATGTGAAATGCCAGGCTGGATGAAGCACAAGCTGGAATCAAGATTGCTGGAGAAGTATCAATAACCTCAGATACACAGATGATACCACCCTTATGGCAGAAAGCAAAGAAGAACTAAAGAGCCTGTTGATGAAACTGAAAGAGGAGAGTGAAAAAGTTGGCTTAAAACTCAACATTCAGAAAACTAAGATCATGGCATCCGATCCCAACACTTCATGGCAAATAGATGGGGAAACAATGGAAACAGTGACAGACTTAATTTGGGGGGGGCTCCAAATTCATTGCAGATGCTAACTATAGTCATGAAATTAAAAGATGCTTGCTCCCTGAAGAAAAGCTATGACAAACTTAGTCACCATATTAACAAGAAGAGATTACTTTGCCAACAAAGGTCCGTCTAATCAAGGCTATGGTTTTTCCAGTAGTCATGTATGGATGTGAGAGTTGTACTATAAGGAAAGCTGAGTGCTGAAGAAGTGATGCTTTTGAACTGTGGTGTTTGAGAAGACTCTTGAGAGTCCCTTGGATTGCAAGGAGATCAAACCAGTCAATCCTAAATGAAATCAGTCCTGAATACTCATTGGAAGGACTGATGCTGAAGCTGAAGCTCCAATACCTTGGCTATCTGATGTGAAGAACCAGAAAAGACCCTGGTTCAACCCTTTTCTAATCATGGTCCTTGGAAAAGACCCTGATGCTGGGAAAGATTGAAGGCAGGAGGAGAAGGGGACGACAGAGGATGAGATGGTTGGATGGCATCATTGACTCAATGGATATGAGTTTGAGCAAGCTCCAGGAGTTGATGGGACAGGGAAGCCTGGTGTGCTGCAGTCCACGGGATCACAAAGAGTCAGACATGACTCAGTGACTGAACTGAACTTATATCATTTGAACAATTCTAGATCTTATTAAAAAAAGATAAAAATTTCTAAATAAAATTATAATTGATATACCCAAATTGTGGGCTTTATTACTGTAATTTAAATATAATAATGTACCATCTTGTAAGGTTTTACATTTAAGACTAATCAAGTATTTCTAGGACTAAAAAGAATTGATCCTCAATGACAAGAAGTAAAATCAACTTTCTTATTGCTCATGTGATTAACAAACCACACACTGTATACTGACATCACAAAATGCTAAGTTTAACCAAAGTACTGTACCTCATGATGGGTGCTTGCAAATCCAGTATTTTCCTCATCTCTAAATTTAATGCTGGAGCACACTGTTCTTCCTTAAAATGGGGTGTCCCTTTCATTTGTGGGCTTCCTCTAAAAAAAAGAATAGACAGGATTAAAGAGAAACATATTTAATTCAATTGTATGTACAAATCAAGTGTTCATCCTTTAGGTTCTCAAGTAAAAAACATATTTAAATTCCATTTTAGCAGACAGTATCAATTAGAAATTAATGTGTTTGACCAATGTAACCTGTTTTGGTAGGGGTTGGGGGGTGAGGGGGTTGGTAGTAGAGGGAGAAAAGCAAAGAATCTAAAACACAAACACACACACACATGACAGTCAGGATTAAAGTGAATTCTCAAAGGAACCAAGAGATATCTTATTTTAAATGACTGACTGCCTTTTTCTGAGTTGGACAGCTATGGAACTTATATACCATTCTATCGTATAGTGCATATCCAAAGTGATCCAAATCGTCACCTCATCTTACCTTAGTCCACACCTCACTCTTGCTTTCTATTCTTTAGGTGTGTATCAGACAGAAGGTCAGATTCAGGGATACAATAAGGAGATGTTTTAAGTAAGTGGTAATAAATGGCAAAATGGCTAAATCTGAAAACTCCTTGGCACTAAATGGCTGCACTAGAGCAGCTAGGTCAATGCCAACATAATTGAGCTGTCACACACAACCCCTCAAAAGGACTATGAAGATGTTTTAGAATCTTTATAACCATATGGCACTTGGACCATTCTTTCTCAATGCTTGTGCTAGGATTTAATAGCTATCTGTCTATTCTCTTACTATCAGCTATGATTAACTCAAGGCAACAATTAGTCTGCCTCCATCATCTTTCCATCTTGTTAGCTATAATCCTATAAATCGATTTGTCAATATTACTAAAATTATGTGCAAAGAGTCTAACAAGTTAAACAGCTTTTAAGAGTCCTAGCTTTGAGAAAATTATTTGGATGCTAAGGAAATTATTCAGATACTTTTATTCTTTTTTTTAAAATTCAGATACTTTTTTATTTTTAGGTTATTTCTCATATCGAAGCCTGGTGGGGCTTTATCATCATCCACCTACTGCCATGTGCTGGAATAGCTGATTCTTTCTACATGTCTGAATGGCTAAACTAGCTAATGTTAAACCAAACATGTTCATGTTCAATTAGTATGTTTGACTGATAGTCCTTAGAAGGCCACTATGAGTTATTATCAGTAATTTATAGGACTCACATCTGACTAATTACACAAAACACTGTGATGAATTTCCTGAGACATTCTCCACTTACATATAGTTTTAAAGTTATTTTTCAAAGTAATACATACATATATTGATAAAAAGTCAAACAATGCTAGAAGGCTTACAACCAAGAAAACTACAGAAGTAGTCTTTTTTCAGTGACGAAGCAGCCAGCTTGAATTCTTTGAGCTGTTATCTTTTTTTATTTACTTGCATATTTTTAAACCATGTGTTTATACTGCTTTAGCATCATTAATTTTAGACATTATTAACTTTCTATTCTCATTTACCATTTCCCCCCCATCCTCCCAACATAATTATACCAAATGTTTTCATTATGATGACTATATAAATATGTTTCACTTCTGGGTCAAGTAGTGTTCAGTAATTACATTTCTTTCCTTATATAACTTGCTAATTTTCTTGAAGTTAACTTTACCACATGCCTCCATTTGCTTGATTTCCTTTAAACTTATACCTAATTGTCTCAAACTCCTTAACAGCTCTGACAAAACAACTCTCAATATAATCTTCTATTTGGTCAAACCTGTTACAGAACTTATCATTTCCATTCCCCTCGCCCCCGCCTCTGGAGTCACCCTTCTTTATGCCCAATGGCCTACTGCCTAAGTCTAGTGCATAGCTATCAAATATGATATTTACTTTGTCATCATCCTTATGATTTCTTTGCTTCTTTCCTATGTTGAATCCTTTATTTTATAGATCCCGTATCTTCCTCGGTTCACATATTCTTGGTGCTTCCTGGAAAGGTGCATGAGAAGTAAACTTAGAACTCTCAAGTCTGAAATGTCTTTATTTTATTATGACACGTGAATGAATGCTTGTCCTTCCAAAAAAGACTATGATAAAGTTGTCTGAAAAGGCATTTCTCCTGCTACTGTTCTACATCCTAGGAGGGTCCCACAAATGTTTCTTCCAATGCTTTTACTGAATTTTAAATTTCTGCTATCATACTTTTCAATTCCAGGAACTTTCTCACCGATTTCCCCTTTTTTCTTATAGAATCAATTTTTTAAAATTAGGCAATACCTGTTTGTTTATTATTATCTCCCCAAAGTGTTTTTTTTTCCCTGCACTATTTCCTTTCCATCATTTGCATTTTTAAAAAAGGTTTATTTATTTATTTGGCTGCACTGGGTCTTCACTGCAATGCGCAGGCTTTCTCTAGCTGTGGCACAAAGGCTCTAGAGGGTGCACGCTCAGCAGCTGCAGTGAGCTGGCTCTCTAGTCACAGCACACGGGCCTCGTTGCCTCATGGTATGTGGGATCTTCTCCAGCCAGGGATCGAATCTGCATTCCCTGCACCGGAAAGCAGATTCTCAACCTCTGGACCACCAGGAAGTCTCATCTATTTCCTGTGAGTTTCCTTTTTTCTGTTGTGTGTGTGTGTTTTACATTGGAAACTTTCTTAAGATGGCTAACAATCCTTGGCTAACAATATTTCTTCATGTTTAACAGGTTAGTAAGAAAAAAACAAATTATATGCTCTGTGTGTTTAAGCTGGGTTGTCAACTGGTGGGCCTCAGTACACTGGCCAGTTAAGTCTTCCAATATGATAGCCTGTTGGGTCATTCATCTGGAGTGATTTAATTTCTCCAGGAAGAATCCCTCAATCCTGTCTGGGATATTTAAGTATGGAAGCCAGATGTCTGGAGCAGAGCAAGGGAAGAAAGCTTGACATCTTATCATTCAGCACAACAACTTTCACTTAATCACCATTTTTAGTTTAACATCTTATCCTTACCCTATTCTGTGTCTGGAATTCCTCTGGTTTAACAGACAGTGTATTTCCTGTCTCCTGTGAGGTAAGAACATAGAAATTCCATTCCTTGTTCAGATTTTTCAAACAATCCCCATTTATGGCCCCCTATATTCTGTGATATTAGGACCTGAGCCATGCTAGAGTTCTGATCAAACAAGCTGTTGTTCATCAATATCACATATGCAATCATAGGCTCTCAGGTTTGACATTCTTGAGTCATTCATTCTTACTCATCCAAATTTTTGGTTATTGGTTAGATATTTCCAGCTGTCATTAAAGGTGGAAAACAGAATTTCAACTTTTCGTTCTAATTGCTGATTTTCAAGAAAAAAGCAGAGGTCTTCCCTGGTGGTACAATGGATGGGAATCCGCCTGCCAATGCAGGGTACACAGGTTCGATCCCTGGTCTGGGAGGATTCTACATACTGAGGAGCAACTGAGCAGGAGCACCACAACTACTGAGTTCATGTGCTACACTACTGAAGCCTGGGCGCCTAGAGCCTGTGCACCACAACAAGGAGGAGCCACTGCTTGCCACAACTAGAGAACGCCAGCACACATCAACGAAGATCCAGCGCAACCAAAAAGAGAAAAGTGGAAACCTCATTACCCAACTTTAAACTGGAAACTATTTTCCTTTATATAAATACTTTCATTTAGTAAAGCTAAAGTATTAAGCATTTTATAGCAAATTTAAGTAGATTCTGACTTCTCAGTAACTTTCACTGCAAAATTAAGAAATATATTTCACAGTGTAGTTTGCATTGCTTCCTCCGGAAGTACTAAAAGGCAGGCAACTGTTAAAATCACAATAACAAAAAAATTAACTTTCTGATCAAAAATACTATTACTTATAATTCAACAATAATTTGAGAACTGCATCAGATTTTTGAAAGGGCAGGCTTCCCTGGTGGCTCAGATGGTAAAGAATCTGCCTGCAATGTGGGAGACCTGGGTTCGATCCCTGGGTTGGGATGATGCCCTGGAGAAGGGAATGACTACCCACTCCAGTATTCTTGCCTGGAGAATTCCATGGACAGAGGAGTCTGGCAGGCTACAGTCCATGGGGTCATAAAGAGTCAGACATGACTGAGCAACTTTCACTCATCCATGGAAGATGAGGCGGGAAGGGTAAGTTAAAGTCTAACTATGAAGAGCACTGAATGCCAGAAGGAAAAAAAAAGCAGTAAATTTAGCATTCACTAAATATGAGTACACAATAAGTTCTGCAGACATTTTCTCAATTGACTGACCACCATCCTTTGAATCAGGCATTATTATCTCTATTTTTCCAGAAAAGAAACTGAAGCTTCAGTTTATTAAGAATTCTGTTTATGGTCACACAACTAGTAAGTGAAGGAGTTGACATGTGAGCCAGTGGCTTCAATTCCAGGTACTAAGAAACTGAAAACTAGTAGAATTAAAGAGGTTAATAATAACCTTTGTGTACACAAAGAAATATTACAATGAATGCCAAAGAAGGGGTTAGGGATAGGGTGGGGAGGAACAGTCTGGAGATTACTTAGGAGACTATTAGCAAGAGTACACAAAGGCATCTACTGGCAGTGGCAATAGAATGTCTTTTCAGACAACTTTATCATAATCTTTTTTGAAAGGAGATAATAAAAGCATACTGAGAATTATAACTCTTACTCAGTAACAGAGGCTTCTTAGAGACAGACACAATCACACTGTATGCATACCTGATTGTCATTTAAGCTACTGAAAAATAATGTATTTTTAATTCTTGGGCACATAAAATTGTGGTTTCCTGACCACTTAAAATGAGGTAGGGCCATGTGACTTGTTTTGGCCTATAAAACACAAGGGGAAGTAATTTGTGTTACTTCTGGGCAGAGGATTTAAGAGCCAACACTTAGCACATTATGCTCTGCTTTAATCCTCTATCTCAGGGACTTAGCTGTCATAAGCTTAGCTTATGACATATAGTACAGCTGTCCCTTGGTGTCTGGGGAGGACTAATTTCAGGACCCACCATGCATATCAAAATCTACTGATACTTAAGTCCCACAGTTAGTCCCCTTTATCTGTGGTTCTGCATTCACAGATTCCACTAACCATGTGTCATGCTGTACTATATGTTTATTGAAAACAGTCCACTCATAAGTGAACCTGCACAGTTTAAACCCATGTTATTCAAGGTTCATTTATATACTATGTCAAATAACTATAAGAGTTATTAGACTGTGGTCCAGTAAAACCCAGCAATAGCTTGTGATTATCATTCATAGGTGATTTTATTCAGTATGCAGTCTGAGGAGCAGAAAGAAAGAAGAATTAAGAAAAATGAATGTAGCTTAAGAGACTATGGGACATCACCATGCATACCATCACACATATAATGGGAGTACCAAAGGCAAGGCAAGAGAAAGGAAGCAGGAAGAATAACTGAGGAAATAATGTTTAAAAATGTTCCAAATATAATGAAGACATGAAATCTACTATCCAATGAACATAGCAAACTCCCAAGAAGGATAAATTTAAAAAGATTCACACCAAGATAAATAATCTGTAAACTACTGAAAGAAAGAATCCTGAAAGCAACAAGGGAAGTGACTTGTCATATACAAGGGATCCTCAGGACTTCCCTAGTGGTCCAGTGGCAAAGAATCCATTGTGCAGTGCAGGGGACGTGAGCTCAACTCCTGATTGGGGAACTAAGATCCCACATGCTGCAGAGCAACTAAGCCTGCATGCTCATTCATGAACACCTTATCGCCAAATTCAGACTTAAATTGAAGAAAGTAGGGAAAACCACTAGGCCATTCACGTATAACCTAAACCAAATCCCTTATGATTGATTATACAGTAGAAGTGGCAAATAGATTCAAGGGATTAGATCTGACAGATAGAGTGCCTGAAGAACTATGGATGGAGGTTCATAGCACTGTAAAGGAGGCAGTGATCAAGACCATCCCTAAGAAAAAGAAATGCAACAAGGCAAATGGTTGTCTGAGGAGGGCTTACAAATAGCTGAGAAAAGAGGAGAAATGAAAGGCAAATGAGAAAAAAAGGACATACCCATCTGAATGCAGAATTCCAAAGAATAACAAAGAGAGATAAGAAAGTCTTCTTAAATGAACAATGCCTAGAAACAGAGGAAAACAACAGAATAGGAAAGACTAGGATCTCTTCAAGAAAATCAGAGATATCAAGAGAACATTTCATGCGAAGATGGGCACAATAAAAAATAGAAATGGTATGGACCTAACAGAAATAGAAGATATTAAGAACAGGCGGCAAGAATACACAGAAGAACTATACAAAAAAAGGTCCTAATGATCCAGATAACCATGATGGTGTGATCACTCACCTACAGCCAGACATTCTGGAGTGTGGAGTCAAGTGGACCTTTGGAAGCATTACTACAAACAAAGCTACTGGGAGTGATGGAATTCCAGCTGAGCTATCTCAAATCCCTAAAAGATGCTGCTGCTAAAGCGCTGCACTCAATATGCCAACAAATTTGGAAAACTCAGCAGTGGCCATAGGACTGGAAAAGGTCAGTTTTCATCCCAATTCCAAAGAAGGGCAATGCCAAAGAAAGTTCAAACTACTGTACAACTGCGCTCATTTCACATGCTAGCAAGGTAATGTGCAAAATCCTTCAAGCTAGGCTTCAACAGTATGTGAACCAAGAACCTCCAGATGTTCAAGCTGGATTCAGAAAAGGCAGAGGAACCAGAGATCAAATTGCCAATATCCGATGGGTCATAGAAAAAGCAAGGGGATTCCAGAAAAACATCTACTTCTGCTTCACTGACTACACTAAAGCCTTTGACTGTGTGGATCACAACAAACTATGGAACATTCTCAAAGAGATGGAAATACCAGACCACCTTTCCTGTCTCCTGAGAAACCTGTATGCAGGTCAAGAAGCAACAGTCAGAACCAGAGGTTCAAAATTGGGAAAGGAGTATGTCAAAGCTACATACTGTCACCCTGCTTATTTAATTTCTATGCAGAGTACATCATGCAAAATGCCTGCTTGGATGAAGCTCAAGCTGGAATCAAGATTACTGGGAGAAATATCAGTAACTTCAGATATGCAGATGACACCACCCTAATGGCAGAAACCAAAGAGGAACTAAAGAGTCTCTTAATCAAAGTCAAAGAGGAGAGTGAAAAAACTGGCTTAAAACTCAACATTCAAAAAATGAAGATCATGGCATCTGGTCCCATCACTTCATGGCAGCTAGATGGGGGGAAAAATGGAAATAGTGACAAACTTTATTTTCTTGGGCTCCAGAATCACTGACTGCAGCCATGAAATTAAAAGATGCTTACTCCTTGGGAGGAAAGTCATGACCAGGCTAGACAGCATATTAAAAGGCAGAGATATCACTTTGCCTACAAGGGTCCATATAGTCAAAGCTATGGTTTTTCAGTAGTCATGTACGGATGTGAGAGCTGGACCATAAAGAAAGCTGAGCTGAGCATCAAAGGAAGAACTGCTGCTTTCAAACTGTGGCACTAGAGAAGATTCTTCAGAGTCCCCTGGACTTCAAGGAGACCAAACCAGGGTTAGGGTTTAGGGTTAGGGTTTTCCTTCCCAATCCTAAAGGAAATCAATCCTGATTATTCACTGGAAGAACTGATACTGAAGCTCCAATATTTTGCCCATCTCATGTGAAGAGCCACCTCACTGGAAAAGACCCAAATGATAGGAAAGATAGAGGGCAAAAGGAGAAGGGGGCAGCGGAGGATGAGATGGTTAGATGGTATCATAGACTCAACGGACTTGAGATTGAACATACTCAGGGAGACAGCAAAGGACAGGGAAGCTTGGCATGCCGCCATCCATGGTAGCAAAGAGTTGGACGCAACTGAGAAATGAACAACAACAATGAATGAAAAGATAATTCTATATCTACATTATGGACTCACAATGCATAATGATGTAATGTGTGACAATAAGAAAAAATAAGAGGGATGAAGTTGTACAGGAACATTGCTTTAGTATTGAAATCAAGTTATTAATTCAATCTAGGTTGTTTAAATGTAAGATGCCAAGTAATTCCCACGGTAACCACTGAGAAAAACTAAAAATATACAGAGAAAAGGAAATGAAAAAGGAATCAAAATTAAACACAAAAGAACTGAGGATCAAAAAGGATATGACACATGAAAAACAAATAGCAAAATAGCAGAATTCCTTTCTTACCATCAATTACTTTATATGTAAACAGATTAAACTCTCCAATTAAAAGACACACTGACTGAATAGATTAAAAAAATATATGATCCCACCTCTAAGTTTTCTATAAGAAACTCATTTTAGAGCAAAAGAAATAAGTTGAATATGAAAGGATGAAAAAATATTTCATGCAAATAGTAACTAAGACAAAGCTAGGTGGCTGTAGTAATATCTGACAAAATACTTTAAACAAAAAACTGTTACAAGAGATAAAGGACACTGCATATTGATGAAAGAGTCAATCCAGCAAGAAGACATAACTATTATAAACAGATAAACTTTTAATAACAAGAGTCCGAAAACTTATGAAGCAAATACTGAAGCAAATGAAGGGAGAAATAGTTCAAAAGTAACAATTGGACACTTCAATACCCCACTTTCAATAATGTACAGTACAATTAGACAAAAGATTAGTAAGGAAATCGAGAATTTGAACATTATAAATCACTCAGACCTAAGACACATACCAAACTACCAGGTAATAGCAGAATACACATTCTTTCACAAATGTACATGAAACATTCTCTAGGATAGAACACATTAGGTCACCAAAATGCCTCAATACATTTAAAAAGACTGAAATCATGCAAAGTATCTGATCACTATGGAATGGAACCACATAGCAAAAACAGAAGGGAAATTAGAAAATATACGAAAATGTAGAAATTAAACAAGTCTCAGAGACCGCCAACAGGTTAAAGAAAAGACCAAAAGGAAAATCAGAAAATCCTTTGAGACTAATGAAAATGAAAACACAGTGTCACAGAGGGCAGTAAATGCAGTCGTCAGAGGAAAATTTACAGCCAAGATGCTTAAACTTAAAAAAGAAGAAAAATCTCAAATCTATATCCTAACTTCACACCTTAAAATGAACTAGAGAAGAGCAAACTTAAAGAGGTAGATGTGACTTACAATGAAACTAGCAGAAGGAAGGCTATAATGAAGACTGGAATGGATATGAACAACAACAACAAAAAACCCAGAGAACTGGAAAATAATAGAGAAAATCAAATAAAGCACAGGTAGTTCTCTGAAAACATCAATAAAACTGAAAAACCTAAAGGAAAAAAGATTCAACTTACTAAAATTAGAAATGAAAGAAGGGGCATTACTACTGACCACAGAGAAATAAATGGATTATAAGAGAATTCATATATTTAGTGAACCTGAATTTCCTTCTTTTCAGAAAACACATTGTCAAATGTCCAGTGGAAGTAGATTATGTTTAATAATTCAAAAGGCAACCCAGACAATGACAACTGCAACTTACTGAAGACCTACTAATTCACTGTTCTTATCTTCCAGATGCACAAAAGCAAAGAAAATAACTGAACAAGCATCTTTTCCAAGTCAATGCCTGCAAATAGTAGGACACATATTGAAACCCAGGTGTCTCTAGTTTCAAATCCTATTCTCCACATCTCTAAACTGCTATGTATTTATTAGAAGGAATAATACTAAGTTCAATATCACAAAAAAGAATGAAAAATGAAATTAGCCATTTTTAGAGTTTTGTTTTTACTGATGTATTTTTCATGAATTAAAAGCAAAGTTTCACTATGCAATTAAGTAAGGGCTTCCCAGGTGGCGCAGTGGTAAAAATTTCACTTGCCAATTCAAGAGACAAGGGATCCCTGGGTCTGGCAGATTCCCTAGAGAAAGAAATGGCAACCCATTCCAGTATTCTTGCTTGAGAAATTCCACAGACACAGAAGCCTGGCGGGCTACAGACCCATGGGGTTGCAAAGAGTCAGACAAGACTGCGCACATGCGCATGCACACACACACAATTAAACTCTGCTGCTGCTGCTAAGTCGCTTCAGTCATGTCCGACTCTGTGCGACCCCATAGACGGCAGCCCACTAGGCTCCTCTGTCTCTGGGATTCTCCAAGCAAGAATTACTGGAGTGGGGTGCCACTGCCTTCTCCAATGCATGAAAGTGAAAAGCGAAAGTGAAGTCGCTCAGTCGTGCCGACTCTTCGCGACCCCATGGACTGCAGCCTACCAGGCTCCTCCGTCCATGGGACTTTCCAGGCAAGAGTACTGGAGTGGGGTGCCATTGCAATTAAACTCAACAGGTATTTATTTCAACAAAGTCTATTTGTGCAAGAAATCTCAAATACTTTAAATGCCAGCTAAAGAAAACAACGAGGTGGCTCAGATGTTTGCGCCTACAATGCAGGAGACCCAGGTTCAATCCCTGGGTTGGGAGGATCCTCTGGAGAAGGAAATGGCAACCCACTCCAGTACTCTTGCCTGGAAAATCCCATGGACAGAGGAGCGTGGTAGGCTACAGTACCTGGGGTCACAAAGAGTCAGACACGACTAAGCGACCTGACTTGACTTCACTTCAAAGAAAACAACATGGCAGATGATCTGATAAATCTTGTGGCAGAGGGGCCAAGAGGGGTATGGAGGGCACAATAACACAGGGACATGGGACAGGAATTTCAAAAGTACAGTGTTTTCCTAGCAATGCAACTTACCCAAGGCCTATCTTTCCTTCTAAGTATAGCTCAAATGTCCCTATCTACAAAACTTTCCCTGACAATTCCAGCATCTGTGGCTGAAATGCTATTAATATTACCACTTTTAGGGATGTTCACTTGGCATTTGCCATTTTATACTGCTGTTAAATACTTATTTCTTCATTAGCATCTTATACCTTTCCAGCATCAGGACAGCTAATGTCTTACAAATGATACTATAGCACACAATAAGTATTTGATGATGATAATGAAAATGAATCTAATTTCAGATTTTCACATCTTTTCTTTTTCCCCAGTTTACTGAGGTGTAACTGACATAGAACCCTGTATGAGTTTAAGGTGCACAACAAAATGATTTACATATATATTTTAAAATAATTACCTCAGTAAGATTAACATCCAACATCTCACATAATTACACTTTTTTTTCCCTTGTGATGAGAACTTTTAAGATCTACTCTCTTACAACTCAGATTATCAAGTTTTAAAATGTCTGGAATGTGTTAGACTTGATCCAGCAAGTTCTGGCAGTCTGAGGTGAATTCTGGACCAAAAGGCTTTGATTCTCCAACCAGAGTTCTGGTAAGGCTCAGGATGTTTTCTTTCCTCAAACTCCATACCTCATATGGCATCATTCTGAGTCAATCTAATTGTTTACCAGAATGTCAGTAATGAAAGCATTTTGGGATGAAATAAAACAATGATATCTTAAATGTGCTAAAACATACCCAGTGAAAAAAGACTAAAGTTGACTGACAAGGTCATAGACGGTCAGTCACTTTATTACTATAACAGAACACTGGTGCCAAATTAGCCCTCCAGATACAATTGGAAAAAAAAAAAAAAAAAACTGGACAAAATAAAAGAAACAGTTTTCAGACAGTGCATAACAGGCAGCACAGGACTGTACTCCTGAGTGAAGGGAGGCAAACAAAGCTTTCTGGTAGAAGTCACTTTTGATATTACCATGGAAGTTAGGAGAACACAAGCATAATACAGCAGTCTTGTTAAGTTGAGCAGAAGAAGATTAAAGTTTAGGGAAGCAGAAACAGCTATTTGTGGAACAGTACAAGAGAGGCAGGAGATACAGAAAAAGAGCTCTGGAAACCAATATAGGTTCTCCTTAAATGTTGCTAAATACTAAGCTATGGTGTATGTAGGGAAACTCCACAAGGTCAGCCAAAGAAAAACCTCCAGAGTTTCAAGTTGTAGAGCTCATAGAGGGCTTGGGGAAATCCTAGTTCTGACCAGATCAAAGAGACCTGTTTAAAGACCCAGGACGTTAGTATAGAGCTCAGAAGTTCTAATGTAGCCTAAAGGTTGAATCTGCCCTAAAAATATATAAATAAGCTCCAAAAGGATCAAGAAAATCTCCAACTTAACTGCTCTCCAAGACAAACCTCAACATTCTTTAAAACAAAAGAATAAAAATCAGACACTCGATACTTAATACAATGTCCATCCTCCAATCTTAAATGTGATATGCCCCAGCACTTCAACTCCTAGGTATTTATTTACTCAAATATAAAGCTAATTGGAGAGTGAAACGAGACTGGAATCTGAAAAAGCAGACTAGGTTCACAATTTCACTCTTTACTGCTTATATGGCTCTCACTATTTGTGCATTGAATATAATTTTTTAAAGATAATACTCCATTTACAGTTGTCACAAAATATTGGATAAATTTTCTGTGCTGTTCAATATATCCTTGAGTCTACCTTACACTCAATGGTTTGTATCTACTACTCTCTCATGCCTATATTGCCCCTCTCCTCACAGGTAACCAGTAGTTTGTTCTCTTTATCTGTGAGTCTGTTTCTTTTTTGTTATATTCATTAAGTTTGTTATATTTTTTAGCTTCTGCATAGAAGTGACATACAGTATTTGTCTATCTTTTTCTGTCTTTCTGTCTGGTTTATTTCACTTAGCACAATGCCCTCTAAGTCCATACCCTCTAAATCTGTGATCTCTGTATGGATATCAAACCAGTCAATCCTAAAGGAAATGAATCCTGAATATTCACTGGAAGGACTGATGCTGAAGCTGAAGCTCCAATCCTTTGGCTATCTGATGTGAAGAGCCGATTCATTAGAAAAGATCCTGATGCTGGGAAAGACTGAAGGCAGAAGGAGAAGGGGACAACAGAGGATGAGATGGCTGGATAGCATCACCGACTCAATGGACATGAGTTTGAGCAAACTCTGGGAAGCCTGGCATGCTGCAGTCCATGGGGTCACAGAATCAAACATGACTGAGCGACTGAACAACAACCTGTTCTAAGATAGAGCATGGCTCCCCTGGTGGTTCCGTGGTAAAGAATCTGCCTGCAATGCACGAGACATGGGTTCGACCCATGTCTGCAACCCACTCCTGTATTCCTGCCTGGGAAATCCCATGGACAGAGGAGCCTGGGAAGCTGCAGTCCACAGGGTCATAAAAGAGTGGGACATGACTTAGTGACTAAACAACAACAAAGACGGAGCATATGAGAAAAGATAGGCAGTCTGAGAGTTAAGATACTGTCACATAATTTGACGATGCTGAGATACTCTAGAAAAACTCACATGATAAACTCATAAGATTCAGAAAAGAGAAGCAAGAGACAATAGTATTTCTAAAATTGAGAAGATGACTGACTACTGGTCTCAACTATGCTGCCTCTATTCTTTAAGACTATTATAAACCACTCCAGATCATTCATCCTTTCTTTTTTCTTAAATCCCTAACTCCCCAAATAAATCCAAGAGTAACAGATGACTAGATTGAAAGAGGATTGAGGCAGTGTAGTACTGGTGGTTAAATACACAGATTTTGAAGTTACAACATTTAGGTCTGATCCTGAGTGTGTCATTTACTAACTTGGCCTCTCTGATGCAAGTAACTGTCCATAACTACCTCATCAGATTGCGACAGGGATTAAATGAATTTGAAAAGTGCTTAGAACAGTGTCTTGAACTGCATAAGTGTTTACAATGGCACAGATAATAATACACTCATTAAAACTAAGTTTTTTTTCATTTAAAAATTCCATACAATTTTTAAAGGTTACCTTCCATTTAGAGTTATTACAAAATATTGGCTGTATTCCCTATGTCGTGCAATACCTCCCTGTGTCTATCTTACATCCTATAAAAACTAAGTATTTTTTTAAAAACTCCCCTCAAATCAGATTTTAAAAACCTAAGCCATATAATCCTGCAAAGAACTGAAGAAGAAAATATTTTTATTCCCATTTTATAAACAGGTTCTACTAGAAAAACTAAGAAACTTACTAGACTAAAAAAATCCAACTAAAAAGTAGTCTAGCACACAAATATTCAATTGGCCAAAAAGTTTGCTAGGGCTTTCCATCAAATATTTTGGCCAGCCTAATACATAACAGACTGACTAATTTGCTCTGCAAAACTATTCCCGTATAAGAGATTTTATTCCATTTTATGTAGTAGTTACTAGAAGTTAGACTCTAAAAAGAGTATACTATCAACTCAAAAGCAAAAAATGTACAACATACAGTATTCTTGCCTGCGAAATCCCATGGACAGAGGAGCCTGCCAATCTATGGGATCACAAAGTCAAACACGACTGAGCAACTAACACAGGAAAAGTGTACAAAAAATAGCAGTTGTCCATATTACTTTTTCCATCTACTAGGTGCTTATCTAAACATTTAATATGCATGATCTCATTTAATCCTTAAAATAATAACAACTGCTATCTCATTCTACAGATGAGGAAACTGAGGTTTTAGAGGGATTAACTTGATAGAAGTCATACAGCTGAAAAACAGCAGAACTGACATTTAATTCCAAGTCTATCTGACATCAAAGGCTATATCCCCTTTCATTATTATTCATGCTGCTCTAAGGCAATGCATACTTTATTGAGGCTCACATACTAAAAAATCTTCAATACAATGAAGATCATCCAAGTCAAAAAATAATAATAATGCTCTTTACTTCTCTAGCTTAACATATGCAGTCAAACAGCAAAATTCATGCACTGTTGGATACTAGTTAGTATTACAAGGTAAGAAACTTTTAAAAACCTTTGGAAAACAAAAAATGAATCTCAAAATACTGTTTCAAAACATTGGAAATACATGTAAATCATGTTGGTGAAATGAAGTGAACTGTATTTTTCACTGTTTCCAGAGATGTCATTTACCTCCCCTGCCCATCTAGAAGAGAATAATAATAATAATCACCTATAAGGTGACCCTGTTTATCACTTTTTATTTACAGGAACGTGTCTAAATTGAGAATTAAAATGGATTACAAAAAAAAATAAAATGGATTACATTTCCTCTTATAAGATTGCTTTTACCTATTTATTTTTGAAATCTTTGTGTTTCTTAGCCATTTATATGACTCCTTCATATAAAAAATAGTAAGCCTTGGTCCTATTGACTGCATAATTTTCCCCCAGTTTGCTACTTTTAATGTTTGTCTGTTTTATCACTGTTGATTTTCAGAAATTTAAACTTTCATAAAATGAAATCTATTTTCTCTTTCACTTCTTATATAACCAATAACATGTGTCTTCCACCGTCTAGAAATGTGATAATTCATTTATATTTTCATCCAGTTTTCATGGCTTGATCTTTTTTTTAAAAAAGGTGTCGTACTTGAAAATTATGTTATTTTATTTCAAAAGTTCTTTCAATGAAATGTTCTTATTTCAAAAGGCAAACAACAACAACAACAAAAACTATATAAAACATACTGAACAACATAGATTAAAGATCAAAAGTCCAAGTTCCTTCAAATCCTTTTGGGGCTACATGCTTAGTCTATGCATATACTAAAATATACAGGAAAAAGTACCTATAGTTTACTGACATTTTACCTCTTCTCTTCATAATCTCTTAGTTCATACATCCCCAATAAAGACTGCTGCTGCTAAGTCACTTCAGTCGTGTCCGACTCTGTGTGACCCATGGAGGGCAACCCACCAGGCTCCCCCGTCCCTGGGATTCTCCAGGCAAGAACATTGGAGTGGGTTGCCATTTCCTTCTCCAATGCATGAAAGTGAAAAGTCAAAGTGAAGTCGCTCAGTCGTGTCTGACCCTCAGCAACCCCATGGACTACAGCCTACCAGGCTCCTCTGTCCATGGGATTTTCCAGGCAGGAGTACTGGAGTGGGGTGCCATTGCCTTCTCCTCCAATAAAGACTAAAGAATGCCAAAACTAGAGTATATTAATAGTAATTCTGAATGTCCAAGAAGGGAGATAGTATTGGGTTGGCCAAAAAGTTCATTTGGGTTTTTCCATAAAACATTACAGAATATATTCATCCAAGATTTCCAGACTTACTATAGAATTTTTTTTATTCAAGTGACAGCAGTTTGAAGACTTGGTAATTTCTGAAACAGTGTTTTCGGAAATGCTGTCCCAGCACTTCAGACAACCCTAAACTGCAACATTTTGTGAATACAAAGTACGCAAATCAAATATTTAAAAAATAAAAGATAATGAACTTACTTGGGATACACTGGTTCATAAAGGTACTTGTCCCCTCTTGTAGATGTTATGTGAAAAAACAAGATGTAGCCATTTGCCGTCTGAAAGATAAATTTTATTTACCATGAATTAAAGGGTAAGGCTATGATTGTAACCTTAATTTTAATTTTATTTAAAGTATTTATTTCAAAGTATTTCTTTCTTTGAAAATATTTTACTCTTAAGAATACTCTTTTGAAGATCTACAGCTAAATTATCCAAGTAAATGAATCACTATGTTTCAGTATAATCTATCTTGTTCATAAAGTAACTCATGAAAGGAATTTATAGGTTTCAAAATATTCCATAGGTAATTGAAATTAATAATTTATAATAAGCTGTAGACATTGGTATTCTAAAATAGCTATTATTCAGGTAATAGATGGCTATTTTGCAAAATATACAGACTGTTCTGAACTCTGGATTAATATGGTAAAATTTTTCTGAGTTTTTAAAGCAATGACATCACCAAATGGTAATAGTATGATGAAATTCAACATACTTTATACATTTCAAAATCAATAAATTAGCCTGATTTACTACAAAATATACTCTTGAGACAGAAGAAAAATAGAGAAACTTCAATTTCAAAAGTTTGAACATCAGCTAATATTTCTAAGTTAGCAAAATGCTTCAAAATGTATTAACTAGGTCAGAAAGAAAAATACCATACAATATCACTTATATATTGAACCTAAAATATGACACAAATGACACTTATTTTCAGGGCAGAAACAGACTAACAGATAGCTAAAACAGACATGGTTGCCAGGGTTAGGGATGGACAGACTGGGAGTTTAGGATCAGGCAGATACAAATTGTTATATAAGGAATGGACAAATAACAAGGTCCTACTGTATTGCACAGGGATCCACATTCAATATTCAATATCCTGTGATAAACTATAATGGAAAAGAATATGAAAAAGACTGTGTGTATATATATGTATAAATGAATCACTATGCTGCACAGCAATTAACACAGCATTGCAAATCAACTACATTTCAATTAAAAAATTATAAATTGTTCTAAAACAAAATGTCATATGATCATGGCAGATATCTACTTGTGAAGCTCAACCAACCATTTTACATTTATATAAATATAAAAAAAACCTGTATTTAGCTTTTTCTAAACAAACCTCATGCAAAGAGCTGACTCATTGGAAAAGACTCTGATGCTGGGAGGGATTGGGGGGCAGGAGGAGAAGGGGATGACAGAGGATGAGATGGCTGGATGGCATCACCGACTCAAAGGACATAAGTTTGAGTGAGTTTGGTGATGGACAGGGAGGCCTGGCGTGCTGTGATTCATGGGGTCACAAAGAGTCAGACATGACTGAGCGACTGAACTGAACTGAACCAGATACTTTCAGACATAACAGAATCAAGTGGCAATGTTTTACTCAAACTACTTTATATTCATACTGAATTCCTGTCATTTTAGTGGCAGGACAGCTTTTACCAAAAATAGAACTAAAAAAATAAAAAATAAAAAATTATTCAAGGTTTCAAATTTCTTTCCAGTACAGGTTTCTGTTTTTCATATAAAGGAATGCAAGAGGAAACACTCAATTTATTCAGGAAAGCCAGGTGATCTGTTTTTAAGCTAAAAACGTTAATATTTCATAATGTTTTCCAAAACTCTATTTCAACATATTGGGATACCAAAGAAAAAAGGATAAAATCCTCCAGATAAGATAGTCATTCTAATTCCTCATGTACAATTTTATATTATTCTAATGTGAAAACTATGAGATCAAAAAGAAAATGGATGCAAATAAAAACCATACTGAAAGTTTCACAGATGTCACGACCCCTATATAGATTACTGACTGTTTAAAATGTGTAAACTCTACTACTACATGGGCTAGAAGAGTAAAACAACATAGTACAGTACTTAGATAAATAACATACATACTTTGTCTGGAATATCAGTCACTCAAAGTCAAAAGTTTAACATTTCAGAACATCAAATGCTAATAATATTCTGAGAATTTTAACAACTGCTTGGAAGACTATAATGCCAGGGAAAATACAGCATCACTTTGCCCCAGCATTTAGAAACCTTACATAGACAGCATACTAGATGAGATTACAAATATGGCTTGATTTACTATTTTGGTATTCTCTATCAATCCTCTCTACCAGGTAAAGTTGGCTTTGCATGTACATTAAATGTTATATATTTCCAGATATTAATGATTTTATCAGTGATAATTTCATAAACACGCCTGCCTTTGAACAACAAAAGTTTTGGTGGTAAATGATTGTTCTTAAAAAAGAGCATCTTTTTGTATCTATACCAAAACTGTTACTATTATGTAGTGAGACCATAGTTAGACCGTCCTTCTCTTATCCCCAAATACTGCAAATTTAAGTATATAACTCAAAACTTTCTTCTAGTATATATAACAAACATAAGTACACACTCTAAGACCAGCTTTTCTAAAGAGTTAATGAAAAGACAAAGAACTTCAAAGTTCTCTTTCCTGTTTTTCCTAATCTTCCTGTTATCATTCCTAATCTTAAAATATTTTTTTCTTTCTCCAAGGCATATTACTGGATTATATAGCTTTAACTACAGAGGTCCAGGAAGCAACTGTTAGACCTGGACATGGAACAGACTGGTTCCACATTGGGAAAGGAATACGTCAAGGCTGTATATTGTCAACCTGCTTATTTAACTTATATGTAGAGTAATCATTAGAAACGCTGGGCTGGATGAAGCACAAGCTGGAATCAATATTGCTGGGAGAAATATCAATAACCTCAGATATGCAGATGATACAACTTTTTATTTTTAAAAATTTTTTTAAATCGATTTTTAAATTTTAATTGGAGGCTAATTACTTTACAATATTGTAGTGGTTTTTTGCCATTCATTGACATGAAATCAGCCATGGTGTATATGTGTTCCCCATTCCGAACCCTCCTCTCACCTCCCTCCCCATCCCATCCCTCTGGGTCATTCCAGTGCACCAGCCCTGAGCACCTTGTCTCATGCATGGAACCTAGACTGGTGATCTATTTCACATGTGATAATATACGTTTCAATGGTATTCTCTCAAACCATCCCACCCTCGCCTTCTCCCAGAGTTCAAAAATCTGTCCTTTATATCTGTGTCTCTTTTGCTGTCTCACATATAGGGTCCCTGTTACCATCTTTCTAAACTCCATATATATGCATCAATATACTGTATTGGTGTTTTTCTGACTTACTTCACTCTGTATAATAGGCTCCAGTTTCATCCACCTCATTAGAACGATTCAAATGCATTCTTTTTACTAGCTGAGTAAATTTCCATTGTGTATATGTACCACAGCTTTCTTATTCATTCATCTGCCGATGACATCTATGTTGCTTTCATGTCCTGGCTATTGTAAACAGTGCCATGATGAACATTGGGGTACACGTGTCTCTTTCCATTCTGGTATCCTCGGTGTGTACGTCCAGCAGTGGGATTGCTGGGTCATATGGAAGTTCTATTTCCAGTTTTTTAAGGAATCTCCACACTGTTATCCATACTGGCTGTACTAATTTGTACTCCCACAAACAGTGAGAGGGTTCTCTTTTCTCCACACACTCTCTAGCATTTGTTTGGAGACTTTTTGATAGCAGCCATTCTGACTGGTGTGAGATGGTACCTCATTGTGGTTTTGATTTGCATTTCTCTAATAATGAGTGATGTTGAGCATCTTTTCATGTGTTTGTTAGTCATCTGTATGTCTCCTTTGGAGAAATGTCTGTTTAGTTCTTTGGCCCATTTTTTTGATCGGGTCGTTTATTTTTCTGGCATTGAGCTGCAGGAGCTGCTTGCATATTTTTGAGATTCTTTGTCAGCTGCTTCATTTGCTATTATTTTCTCCCATTCTGAAGGCTGTCTTTTCACCCTGCTTATAGTTTCCTTTGTTGTGAAAAAGCTTTTAAGTTTAATTAGATCCCATTTGTTTATTTTTGCTTTTATTTCCATTACTCTGGGAGGTGGGTCATAGAGGATCCTGCTATGATTTATGTCAGAGAGTGTTTTGCCTATGTTTTCCTCTAGGAGTTTTATAGTTTCTGGTTTTACATTTAAATCTTTAATCCATTTTGAGTTTATTTTTGTATATGGTGTTAGAAAGTGTTCTAGTTTCATTCTTTTACAAGTGGCTGACCAGTTTTCCCAGCACCATTTGTTAAAGAGATTGTGTTTTCTCCATTGTATATTCTTGCCTTCTTTGTCAAAGATAAGGTGTCCATAGGTGCATGGATTTATCTCTGGGCTTTCTATTTTGTTTCATTGATCTATATTTCTGTCTTTGTGCCAGTACCATACTGTCTTGATGACTGCAGCTTTGTAGTATAGTCTGAAGTCAGGCAGGTTGATTCCTCCAGTTCCATTCTTCTTTCTCAAGACTGCTTTGGCTGTTCAAGGTTTTGGTATTTCCATGCAAATTGTGAAATTAATTGTTCTAGGTCCCTGAAAAATACCACTGATAGCTTGAATGGGCTTGCATTGAATCTACAGATTGATATGGGTAGTATACTCATTTTCACTATATTGATTCTTCCAATCCAGGAACAAGGTATATTTCTCATCTTTCTGTGTCATCTTTGATTTCTTTCACCAGTGTTCTATAGTTTTCTATATATAGGTCTTTTTGTTTCTTTAGATAGATTTATTCCTAAGTATTTTACTCTTTTCATTGCAATGGTGAATTAATTGTTTCCTTAATTTCTCTGTTTTCTCACTGTTAGTGTACAGGAATGCAAGGGATTTCTGTGTGTTAATTTTATATCCTGCAACTTTACTATATTCATTGATTAGCTCTAGTAATTTTCTGGTGGCATCTTTAGGGTTTTCTAAGTAGAGGATCATGTCATTTGCAAACAGTGAGAGTTTTACTTCTTCTTTTCCAATCTAGATTCCTTTTCTTTTTCTGCTCTGATTGTTGTGGCTAAAACTTCCAAAACTATGTTGAATAGCAGTGGTGAGAGTGGGCACCCTTGTCTTGTTCCTGACTTTAGGGGAAATGCTTTCAATTTTTCACCATTGAGGATAACGTTTGCTGTGGGTTTGTCATATATGGCTTTTATTATGTTGAGGTATGTTCCTTCTATTCCTGCTTTCTGGAGGGTTTTATCATAAATAGATGTTGAATTTTGTCAAAGGCTTTCTCTGTATCTACTGAGATAATCATATGGTTTTTATCTTTCAATTTGTTAATGTGATGTATCACATTGATTTGAGACTACTGAAGAATCCTTGCATCCCTGGGATAAAGCCCACTTGGTCATGATGTATGATCTCTTTAATCTGTCACTGGATTCTGTTTGCTAGGATTTTGTTAAGGATTTTTGCATTTATGTTCATCAGTGATATTCGCCTGTAGTTTTCTTTTTTTGTGGCATCTTTGTCTAGTTTTGATATTAGGGTGATGGTGGCCTCATAGAATGAGTTTGTAAGTTTACCTTCCTCTGCAACTTTCTGGAAGAGTTTGAGTTGGATAGGTGTTAGCTCTTCTCTAAATTTTTGGTAGAATTCAGCTGTGAAGCCATCTGGTCCTGGGCTTTTGTTTGTTGGAAGATTTTTGATCACAGTTTCAATTTCCGCACTTGTGATGGGCCTGTTAAGATTTTCTATTTCTTCCTGGTTTAGTTTTGGAAAGTTATAGTTTTCTAAGAATTTGTCTGTTTCTTCCAAGTCCATTTTATTGGCATATAGTTGCTGATAGTAGTCTCATGATCCTTTGTATTTCTGTGTTGTCTGTTGTGATCTCTCCATTTTCATTTCTAATTTTGTTGATTTGATGCTTCTCCTTTTTTTTCTTGATGAGTCTGGCTAATGGCTTGTCTGTTTTATTTGTCTTCTCAAAGAACCAGCTTTTAGCTTTATTGATTTTTGCTATAGTCTTTGTTTCTTTTTCATTTATTTCTGCCCTAATTTTTATGATTTGTTTCATTCTACTGACCTGGGGTTCTTCATTTCTTCTTTCTCTAGTAGCTTTAGATGTAGAGTTAGGTTATTTAGTTGATTTTTCTCTTGTTTCTTGAGGTAAGCCTGTATTCCTATGAACCTTCCCCTTAGCACTGCTTTTACTGAATCCCATAGGTTTTGGGTTATTATGTTTTTATTTTCATTCGTTTCTATGCATTTTTTTAATTTCTTTTTTGATTTCTTCTGTGATTTGTTGGTTATTCAGAAGCAGATGACACCACTCTTATGGCAGAAAGTGAAGAAGAACTAAGGAGTCTCTTGATGCAAGTGAAAGAGGAGAGTGAAAAAATCAGCTTCAAACTCAACATTCAGAACACTAAGATCACGGCATCTGATCACATCACTTCATGGCAAATAGATAAGGAAACAATGGAAACAGTGACAGACTTTATTTTGGGGGGCTCCAAAATCACTGCAGATGATAACTACAGCCATGAAATTAAAAGATACTTGCTCCTTGGAAGAAAAGTTATGATCAATCTGGACAACATATTAAAAAGCAGAGACATTACTTTGCCAACAAAGGTCCATCTAGTAAAAGATATGGTTTTTCCAGTAGTCATGTATGGATGTGAGTTGAACCATAAAGGAAGCTGAGCACCAAAGAACTGATGCCTTTGAACTGTGGTACTGGATAAGACTCTTGAGAGTCCCTTGGACTGCAAAGAGATCCAACCAGTCCATCTTAAAGGAAATCGTTCTGAATACTCATTGGAAGGACTGATGCTAAAGCTGAAACTACTATATTTTGGCCACCTGCTGCGAAGAACTGACTCACTTGAAAAGACCCTGATACTGGGAAAGATTGAAGACAGGAGGTGAAGGGGACAACAGAGGATGAGATGGTAGGATGGCATCACTGACTCATGAGTTTGAGTAAACTCTGGTAGTTGGTGATGGACAGGGAGGCCTGGCGTGCTGCACTCCATGGGGTCACAAAGAGTTGCACATGACTGAGTTACTGAAGTGAACTATACAGAGGTCCAACGACCTGCAGGCAATTTATATGACATTCTTTATGTTCACATCTTTTTAGGGCCATAAGATCATAAGGATAAAGGGTATTAAGAGGATGAAAGAAGGAAATCATTACTTAAATAGAGGACAGAAAAAACATATGTCTCCCTTAATGCCACTTAGAAGAAAAAGAACTACAAACAATAAAATAAAAGATATCAACAAGGCAATAAACAGTCAGAGGCATAAATATTAGGCTTCATTTTTTTTAACTGCAAATCTAGTAATAGACATTAAAAAAAATCATGCAAATTACCTCACTTAATTCCACATTTTAAAAAGAAGAAACTGAATTCTCTGGTGGTGGTAGTTGATACGGTTATTATTAACTGCCTGTTTTTATTCTGCTGTGTTTGGGCATTTGGGAAGTTTCACTAGCTACTCCAAACTAAATGTGTTTTAAAATTACTTTATGATTGATGGATGATACATATACTAGAAATAGTAACTTTCTGTAAACAGGAAGAATTTAAATCTAACTGTGAACCAGTACAACACTGTAAAGCAATTATCCTCCAATTAAAATAAAACTAACTGCATAATTAGACAAATCAACAGTTACATATAACTAATGCTTAACCTGTAGGCAGCTTCACAATACTTTCTTCTACCAACCAAATGCTTTCACTGCACATGAATTCACCAGATACTTTAGAATTTCAAGACACAGGGCATTTCTTCCTCTGCATATACCATTCTTACCATAAGGGACAGAATGGATTTATGCATCTGGCTCCAATGACTTGAATCATGGAATCATAAGGATTTCTATAATCATTTAAGAGATATGGATTTGATGATCTAGATCTTTTATCCCAACATATGGTCATATTAGGTTTCAAATATGGCTGGCAGAAGAACATTTTAAAATTCTTTACACTAATTCATAAATGGTGTTTTCTGTTTTTAGCTATATTTCTTTATTATATATGTTGAAGTATATAAAACTACTCCAAATCATACCTCTAAGAGAATGATTTAACATTTTGAATACTTTCAGACTTTTCACATACATATGAATATATTTAAATGAAAAATAACAAAAAGTTGTAAATAGCACATTCTCTCAAAAACAGGTGATGAATATCTTTTGATACAGTCATCACATCATCATTCCTAGTTCTATAAGACTGTTTTATACCAGAGCACTTGAAGACTTCTGGTTCTAACCAAGATGGATTAAGTTGAAGACAGTTTATGCTCCCATCTGAAATAAACAACCCAGAACCAAGCAAAATATATGAAACAATGGTTTCAAAACACTGACATCAGCAGTGAAGGCCAGCGATCCCTGAGAGATGGGAAACTGAGCTGAGTTCTACTGTTTCAGCTTACTGTCTTGAGAGTTCTCAGGTCACAGCACTGAGAAGGGAAGTGGAGACAAAGCCTAGGAGATGCCCTGTGTTGAAAAGATGATGCTGAGAGTTCAGGAAGAACAGGCACTTACAATTTATATGACAGAGTACTACCAGAGACGAGAGTTCTATGGAGAAAGAATCAAAGAACACCAATAAGCATATGCGTGTGAAGACACTACCAATGCAGAAGAAAACCAAAAGGATTAGAAAAGGGGAAGAGTGTGTGGTGTTCCAACAGTCCTGAAAACAGTCCCTGTCCCATCAGCAAGACTGAGAAAACTCATAAGGCACCTGGCTTTGATTAGTTGCTCATAACAGTGTTTTCAGGAATGGTTGCAGTAAATCTTAGAAAGGTAGT
This sequence comes from Oryx dammah, assembly GCF_014754425.2. NCBI lineage: Eukaryota > Metazoa > Chordata > Mammalia > Artiodactyla > Bovidae > Oryx > Oryx dammah. The sequence goes on from NW_024070185.1 coordinate 38,345,826, forward strand.
GTCTTAGTAGTAGGGAATAATTAGCTCTAGATTGAGTATTGTTCCAACACTTGCAATACAAACCCAGAAAACAAAATATGAACACACTAAACTGCCTCCAAGTAACGTAAGTACTTCCCAAGATAAAGCTAAAGAGTTATAGGACCAAAAAATATCCAGTAAACAACAAAGTAAAACCATAATGTCTGGCATCCACATGCAGACAGGCAGAAAAACACAAAACACACAGTAAAAAGAAAAATCAACCAATCAAAAATGATCCAGAATTCAATCTGATGTTAGAATTGGCTCAAAAGGCCACTGAAAACAGTTATAACTGTGTTCAATATGTTCAAAGGCCAGGGAACACAGAAAACCCAAACCAAACTATAGGGATTAAAAAAACTAAACTATCTTGAGATAAAAATACACTAAAAGGAATTAATGGCTGATTAGACATTAAAAAGTTTACTGGTCATGAATGAAACACACACAGAAAGACTAAAACTGATAGAGTATCAGTAAATTATGGCCTAACATATGCACAGAGTTCCCAAAGGAGAGAGGTAAGGGGGGGGGGGGGGAAGTTGTATTAAATTTAATACAAATTTCATTTGTTTCACTTAAACTTCTTTAAAAGATAGCTGACTTTTAAAATAAAAATAGTAGAAATGTAGGCTGGGGTCTTACTATATATTAAAAATAAAATGTGTATAATAGATGTTCCTTGACCCCAAAAGAATTAAACTAGAAACTGATGACAGAAGCTTTCTGGAGAACTCACAAATACATATGCTTCTAAGTAATTCACAAAAGAAGAAATCAAGACAGAAATTTAGAAAAACACAGGAATTAGTGGGGTATTATTACAGCAGTGCTTAAGGGAAACTTTATAGCTTCAAATGCCTGTCTTATAAAAAAAGAAAAATGCCAAATCAGTGACCCTGGGTTCCTCTTTAAACTAGAAACATATGAGCAAATGAAACCAAAAGTAAATAATTTTTTAAAATAAAGAAAATAATAGAGATCAGCATGGAAATCAGTGAAACAGAAAAGAAAATCAGTGAAACAGAAAAGAAAATC